>NC_135565.1:9537991-9849241 GCF_964340395.1 Glandiceps talaboti
CATACTGTGCCAGTCGCTCCGTTAAAGATGCTATATCCATAGCAACTCCACTCAGTATGAACTCGTCAAGAGAAGCGTAATTCTTTGGCTACATACGTTCAATAATTTCGCTTTCGGCCCACGTTCACATCGTCTATCTTGGCTAACAAATACGGAACACCTTGTGAAGAAGAAAGTCTTACAACGTCTTTATTTTCTGACACATTTAAAGAAATTTGGAATGAATCGTAGTTTTTCAATACTTATTTTAACGCAGTCATACATAAAAAGCAGTGAAAAAATATGTCCCATTCACACATTAATCAAAATATTTTAAATAGTGTGGGATGCTGAAAGGCTCTCATCACGATTTGATCATAAATGTCGGTTCCAGTCCAACATCATCAATAAACTAAAATCGAAGATGACAGCAAGAATTACGATATAACGTTGCATTTCATTATCTGTACAGGAAGATGGCTGCCAGGTGTAACAACTGCTACGAACCCAAAAATGTATTCGTTGTTAGATTTGTTTTGGTAGCATTGGTACTAATAAATGCAACAGAAGTCAGAGCCAGCTGCAACTTCAGTAATGTGGTAAATATTAGACTTTATTTATTACATCACCAGAGTTTTGATTTATCGAAATCCAGATTTTCAATTGTTTGTATTACTTGTTATGATTGATAAATTGTCACACTTCTTTCATAAATCACCTTTCATTCCATTTAAGTATATTCTTAACAAATTATGCCAATCAAATTGATAGTTATAGGTCAGGTCAGAGGCCATTTACTGTTTTTATCAGGACACTTTTAGGTAATCCTCCATTATTTTGTCCATTGACACATGTCTTTGGGTAGATAGGTACAGAACTAAAGGTACTGTGTTCGATACCTGCCAAGGAAAAAATATTTTATACACACACTTTACTGAATGGCAGGTGCAGAATTGTGTATGAGTTGTGTTCATATGGTCTTTAAGCAAAACAGCACATGTTGGTGTAACAGTTGACAAGGTGGGGACCATGCCATAGAAATGGTTATTATTATTAATATTATTATTATTTAATTCTTAAAGTGGCCATATGGATGAGAATTTGGTATTTATTTTGGATTTTTATTTGATAAAACAGCTTCACTATGTTTTTCTACATGAAAAAATAATGCGAAAGAACATATACTAAGTCCATGTTCATAACTCAAAACATTGCAAAAAGATGCACAAAGTGTAAAAAGTTTGTTATTGTACGTACAATAACAAACATTTTACACATTGTTAATGTTTTGCCGTTTATTGAGATGTGAACATGGACTTGGTATATGTTATTTCGCATTATTTTTTCAAGTAGAAAAACATAGTGAAGCTGTTTTATCAAATAAAAATCCAAAATAAAGACCAAATTCTCATCCATATGGCCACTTTAAACCAACGCTACACTACGTCTCAGCACATTGCACAAGTAAAATGATGATTAACAAGAAATGTGGAATTTCATTCATGGATTCACAGTTTGCGGACACTTTCTTTGTGTAAAAAAGTCGAAAAATGTGTCCGAAATTGCGAGCACAGTTGAAACAATGTTGACGAGTTGGAGAAAAATATAAGAAAAAGTATGCTTCGCCAATGGACTAATGACAAAGCAGATAATTACTAGTTTAGATAGATTTTTATAATCTATCTACACTATGTTATAGTCGGATTGTATATTGAATTGTATTGAATTGATTTGGATTGAATTGAATTGAATTGAATTGAATTGAATTGAATTGAATAGAATTGAATTGAATTGAATTGAATTGAATTGAATTGAATTGAATTGAATTGAATTGATTTGAACTGAACTGAACTGAATTGAATAGAATTGAATTGAATTGAATTGAATTGAATTGAATTGAATTGAATTGAATAGAATTGAATTGAATTGAATTGAATTGAATTGAATTGAATTGAATAGAATTGAATTGAATTGAATTGAATAGAATTGAATTGAACTGAACAGAATTGAATTGAATTGAATTGAATTGAATAGAATTGAATTGAATTGAATTGAATTGAATTGAATTGAATTGAATTGAATTGATTTGAACTGAACTGAACTGAACTGAATAGAATTGAATTGAATTGAATTGAATTGAATTGAATTGAATTGAATAGAATTGAATTGAATTGAATTGAATTGAATTGAATTGAATAGAATTGAATTGAATTGAATTGAATAGAATTGAATTGAACTGAACAGAATTGAATTGAATTGAATTGAATTGAATAGAGTTGAGTTGAGTTGAGTTGAGTTGAGTTGAGTTGAGTTGAGTTGAGCTGAGCTGAGCTGAGCTGAGCTGAGCTGAGCAGAGCAGAGCAGAGCAGAGCAGAGCAGAGCAGAGCAGAGCAGAGCAGAGCTGAGCTGAGCTGAGCTGAGCTGAGCTGAGCAGAGCAGAGCAGAGCAGAGCAGAGCAGAGCAGAGCAGAGCAGAGCTGAGCTGAGCTGAGCTGAGCTGAGCTGAGCTGAGCTGAGCTGAGCTGAGTTGAGTTGAGTTGAGTTGAGTTGAGTTGAATTGAATTGAGTTGAATTGAATTGAATTGAATTGAAATTTACTTCCCACAAAAGAGATAAACAAAAATACAAATAACAAGTAAACATTAAAATCCAAAATAGAAAATGATTCAAACTTGTGGCTGAGACACTAGAAAATAGTTTTGAGAAAACCAATCAAGCCTTGTCACTCGACTTGCATATCAAATTGTGGCGACTACAGTTGTTTAAACTAAATAACAATACTTACAAAATCAAATCAAAGAAAATTTTACAACAACAACAACAACAACAACAACAACAATAACAACATATATTTACGTTATTAATAACACTAATAAACACACTACGGTGATAGGATCGATCCGCGACAATTGAGAATAATCAAAATTACTGAATGATACTTTCGTTTTCATGGGCTTTGGTCTTTCTATTCCTTTTGTTTATTTTACTTTTATTTATCATGTCTTTTTTCTCGTCTGCTACTGTTTATTTGTTAATTCTTTGCAAAACTGTAATATTGAAAAGAACATCAAAACTAAAAAATATGTCATTCTATATCAGATAGTCTCATAGAGTCGTATAATAGTAAAAAAGCATGTAGACATCACCGAGACTTTTACATTTTCTTTGTAAAGTTTACTACCTAAATATGACACTCTATATTTTAAACTAAATGTCGTTAGAAGCCGTGATATTAGTGTTATTTCCCAGCGGGGCAGGTGATCATTAAGGCGAACACGAGGAAAGTGGATGATAACCTGATTCAAAGGCACAAACATTCACATTTAGGACGTAACTTTTTTATGTATACCCCTGAACATCTACAAATGCCTCAACATGTGTAATTATGTGAGACTGTTTTGCAAAGTTAATGGTACTTTTTGACGAGGTGATATTGTTTTGGCACAATGTTTTCTTGTTCGTGCCCACTATGTAAAAGGCTTCCTGCAATGTTATAGGACGGTAAATATTTGAGGACAGTGATATTTTTTGGGTGACCTCACCCCGACGAATAATGGATATGACTTTCCCTGATTGGTTGCTTCACTGAATTGTTAGTATTTTACTTCAACTTCCATCAAACAGCTCTAGCTGTAATGGAAATACCATTGCTTGAATAGTATGTCCATTCTATATTTCAATTAAAAAAACATTGAGAGGAGGGGAGGAGGCTGTTTCAATTTTCGATTTTATATCGACTAGTGCCAGGGGCATAGAAAATCTAAGCAATACTAGGGAAAATGGAGAGTTAGCCAGATAAATATTGCGGCCACCGATGGCCACGTGCAGAGGTATGCGAGGAGGGTTGCCCCTCCCACTGTATGATAAAGTTTTATATTGAGACATAAAAAATGTGCCTCCTGTCACCATATTTATTATCGATATTCTAAGTGGATGTCATGGGATAAGAAAGAACTAATTCTTATCAAAATAGCATCCTGAAGGAGAATGCTCCACCCAAACCCTCGGAGATTAAATGTTGACACTTCCCATACATCATATTACACATGGAGCTGGTATGATGGCTAGCAAGCAAGTCATATTGGAACCGATCTCTCCAATCTCAGGTTCATTCTTTCTTTCTTTCTTTCTTTCTTTCTTTCTTTCTTTCTTTCTTTCTATCTTTCGCGATTTCGTAATTTCGCCGATAATAATTAGCCATTTTCTGTAAATAAAAACACGTTTACTTATGTTAACATGCTGCCATGAGTTTTATCATGTCATCGGTGACAGCGGTTAGATGCCATAAATCACAAACTAATGCCAAGTTATATAAGTGTAAGTAAAATGTGACCTTTCCCCTAATTCCATTCTCTTGATTGTGACCCTCCCCCGAAAACCGATTTGTGTAAAAAATAAAACCACCCCCACCCAAGTAATTACTGAAGGCCCCATACAGTGACAGGACAATCGCGCCCACATATTGTTTGATCTTGCAGTTCTGAAGTAACAGGCCTCCTTTGAGAAAAAAAACAACCAGAAAGAATATAGTTTAAGGCTTATGTAGAACTTAATTTCCATAAATGTTGTTGATGATGATTCGACGAAAGGATACTCAAAAAAATAACTTGATAAGCAAGTCTTGTAAGTAAGTAAGTAAGTAAGTAAGTAAGTAAGTAAGTAAGTAAGTAAGTAAGTAAGTAAGTAAGTAAGTAAGTAAGTAAGTAAGTCAGTCAGTCAGTCAGTCAGTAAGTGAATGTATTTACGTATTTGAAATTAAGTTGCTGTTTTCTCTTTTTCCTATTTCAGTGCTTTAAAGTGAACCCACAAGGAAATATCTATGGATACAACGAAATTACAGTCTGCGACATATTGCACTCTGCTGCTTGCAAATCCTCCCTTCTTGATCATCAAGATTATGGCCATACAACATTGGTATGTATGTATGTATGTATGTATGTATGTATGTATGTATGTATTTATGTATGTATGTGTGTATGTATGTGTGTGTGTGTGTGTGTGTGTGTGTGTGCGTGCGTGCGTGCGTGCGTGTGTACGTACACATGCGTGTGTGTGTATGTATGTATGTATGTATGTATGTATGTATGTATGTATGTATGTATGCATATGTGTGTGTGTATGTATATATGTCAAGCACAGTTATGTTATATTTAAAACTAGAGGCTAGAGCGGCAAAGTTCATATCGTGCATCATTCTCGTGTTGAAATTAACTTCATCTTTTTTTCCAATACTAATATAACACTATAATGTGACAAATTTTTCTTCGCTAATTGTTTTGTGTTAACAAAATCTTCAACTATCTGGCATATGATTTTGATACCAGCATTTGACCAGCTAAGGTGTTCGTCTATTAAACTCTCGAAAGATTATATGCATTGGTCTATTCCTCGTGCTATTTAATGATAATTGTGTTGACTTGTTTACATGCATCGAGTATACATTATAAGACTTTAATTGTTATACGCACGCGATGTTAAAGCGGCCAAGTGCATATCAGGATTGGGTATTTCTTTTGGATTTTTAATTTATAAAACAACTTTATCATAGTTTCATACTTGAACTGAATGCCTCCCGTAAGGGAATCACTAGTTATGCAAATTACCCATTAAAGGTAAAAGTTGTATCAACAAAGTTCATAGGACATGTGCGTATTATTATGGTTTAAATATGTACCATATTATATGACATTTGAAGCTTTCATTTTTAAATCGTTCATTATGCAAATTTTAAATTAAAACTGGAAGCTATATCAACGAATTTTATAGGACGTACCCGCTTTGTTATGGTTAACAGTATGTACTAACTGATGTTGAAATTCAAGTATGCATTCTTAAGATACATCCTAATTACCGAAACTCATTAATTATGCAAATTAGTCATTAACACTATAAAATACATCAACAAACTTTTATAGAACATATGCGGTTTGTTATGGTTAACCTATGTACTGAATTGTATTGAAGTTAAGGTATGCCTAATTACCGAAAATAACTAATTATGCAAATTATTCAATAACACTTTAAGGTACATCACCGAACTTTATAGGACATATGCAATTTGTTATGGTTAAAGATATAGCCTAATTACCGAAAATAATTAATTATCCAAATTATTTATTAACACTGTAAGGTACATCAAACAATTTTAAAGGACAAATGCACTTTGTTATATTTGATGAATATACTAAATGATATTGAAATTGAAGTATGCAGTCTTGAGATATTGCTTAATTAGTTGATTTCATTAATATGCGAAGTTCTCTAATTAATTCATGAACAGATCTCACTCAAATACTAATGAGGTCTAGTCATTACCCCAAACATTATGTGTACCAAATTTCAGTATAATTGAGCCAGCCGCTTTTAGGAAAATGATGACACAGACAGACAGAGACACACACACACACAGTCAGACAGACAGACAGACAAATAGACAGACAGACAGACAGACCCCTTTTAATACCTCCCGTACCCTTACGGGAGGTAAAAATCAATGTAAAACAACATATGCCAAGTCTTTGTTTGTAACTCAATAAATTGCAAAAAATAAATAAACATGTAAAATCATTGCTATTGTATGTACAATAACACTTTTTTTTTTACACATTCTTTAGCTTTTGTAATTTATTGAGTTACAAACACAGACTTGATCAATGTTGTTTCACATTGATTTTTCAAGAAGGACGCCATGATAAAATTATTTCATAAATTAAAAATCCAAAATAAATACCCAATCCTCATCCATATGGCCACTGTAATATCCATGGAAATGGTTATCCATTCAGTAGTAATGTATATATTATCTTTTCATTATTCAATACAGGAATGTTGCGAAATTGGTGAACAGACATGCTGTGAACGAAACTATTGGTCCACATTACTGTACGGCAAACGAAGAACACCAGACAATAATAATCTTGGTTACATGAGGTAAATATCGCTTTATATATACTTTACGTTAAATCCTAGAAATTATTTTAATTCAATTGTTTGAATGCTCATATTACTATTGATGACAAATAGCATTAGGAATAGAGACACACCGAATTCCCATTTTGCATCATTAATTTATCTTCTTTCGTTTCGTTTCGTTGTGGTACACTTCTCGCTGTAGGTGTGCAAAATTGCTTCAAATTATTAGACGAAAACACATTCATGTAAATCCCTTTTTAAAAATGTAGGCATACTTTATACGTAAGAATAATTTTGATATAAGTTTGGTTATATCTTCATCACCAATATCAAAATGAGATAAAAGAAATAGTTGTTCGAATCACTGTCTCTTGAATATATATGTTTGCATTATTAAATATAATCTAAAACGCGATAAAGTAATATAAGTAGGCGATTAAGAGAACACGATAGTAGGTTGTTGATATATATATATATATATATATATATATATATATATATATATATATATATATATATATATATAACTGAGTATCAATCTGCTAAGACAGAGTATATCTGTTTGCATTATTAAATATAATCTAAAACGTGATAAAGTAATATAAGTAGGCGATTAAGAGAACACGCTAGTAGGTTGTTGATATATATATATATATATATATATATATATATATATATATATATATATATATATATATATATATATATATATATATATATATATATATAACTCGGTGAGTATCAATCTGCTAAGACAGTGCTCTATACCGCAGTGGCAGAGCGCAATAGTTTTGGTAGTACTGGAACTCTTTCTTGGTTGTAACTCGGAGTTTCACGCATTGTACGATCATCAGACAGTCTGATGATCGCACAATGCGTGAAACTCCGAGTTAAGAAAGAGTTCCAGTACTACTAAAACTATATATATATATATATATATATATATATATATGTGTGTGTGTGTGTGTGTGTGTGTGTGTGTGTGTGTGTGTGTGTGTGTGTGTGTGTGTGTGTGTGTGTGAGTGAGTCCGCGGGTGGGTGGATGGGTTGGTGGGTGGGTGAAAGATTGAGTGAGTGAGTGAGTGAGTGAGTGAGTGAGGGCGGGTAGGTGCTTGGGTGAGTGAGTGAGTGCATCAGTATCAAAACAGACATAAACGTATTTTGTGCACTTCATATCTAATTAGTCAAGTACATTTTTTTGACTGCCTGGTAAAGAATTGATGTTATCATATCTGTGTATATCCATTTATCATATTTAGACTTTGGTTGGTTGCTCAGTTGAAGTTTTAGTATTTGCTTGTCTGTGTATGTACCGATATGTTGTGGGAGTTTACACATTATTCAACATATACAGATCGAGTGTTTCTTTGTGTGTTTGTCGATCGTTGATTGATTGATTGACTGATTGATTGATTGATTGATTGATTGATTGATTGTTTGTTTGTTTGTTTGTTTGTTTGTTTGTTTGTTTGTTTGTTTGTTTGTTTGTTTGTTTGTATGTATGTATGTATGTATGTATGTATGTATGTATGTTTGTTTGTTTGTTTGTTTATTTTGATACGTGGTTCTTGGTGGTTATTTGATTCGTATAAGACAAATATAGAAACAATATTTCTTGTAAACTTCACGTAAGAAATTTAATGATATCTCCATTAACTACGGAAGATGGTCATCATTACATCAATAATTACTACCCTCTTGATAAAGTATTCATTAATCGAACACTCTTTTTATTTCCTAGGTCGGAGTCGTCTGATACGTCACCAGAACGACAAGCCTTTAAAATGTCGACAAAAATATTTATGGAATGATGCCATCAGTAAAAAAAACTATCATAAATTATAAACGGTGATAATGGATGTCGGTAAAAATGGGAATAGATAAAACTTAAATCTTTATAATATACCTAATGGATGTATGGAAAAATTACAATGTCTGTTAGGAAAGACGAAACATGCATCTAATTTCTCATTAGGCGGGACTCTTTTGTACCCGTGGGATAGTAAACATATTAGGGAGCCTTCAGTAATTACAAGGGGAGGGCCAGGGGAATACGAGGGTGGCATGCGTCACTTTTTACAAATCGGTTCTCGGGGGAGGGCCATATTTTAGAAATTGGAAGTTAGGGGAGGGTCACATTTTATCCTGACTCATTTGTTTATTATGTACTTTTGCATTATTTTGTTATTTTGGCATGATCCCACTGCTGCCACTAGTTCCAAAATCCTACCACAACCATATCCCACCACTGCCACCATTGTACAGTAATACATGTATAATATATAAGTAAATTGCAGTGAGTTAACTGTTAGTTGTGGTGTGAGGAGAGAAGTGGGTCTCACAGTAGTAGAGGGGAACAGCATGGCAGGGATAATATGGTGAAGAGGAGATGTTGACCTCAGTCCCGAGGTTGTCAGTTGTGTGATCATCTAGTCTTTGGGAGTTCTGGCCTTCAACTCAGCTAATTACATCAGAACGCAGGCATTGATTTAATACAAACCGAAACTGACTGTGGTAGTGGTAATAGAGGGGAACAATAAAAGCCTTTAAAAACAAAATGTTGTGGGGTCCTGCATAACTAGCTATTTCCTGTCTCTAGCTGGTTGGATTCGAACCCAGGACCTCATGATTACTTATATTGAACTCTAAAAACTACTCCATAGGTGGTGTTAAAAAAATGTTTCATTGAAATATCTGAACAGGGGAGGGTCACATTTAATGTCACAGCTAGACAGAGCTTGATTCATCCGGCCCTCTTAAATTACCGAAGGTTCCCGGCATCATTTCAATACTATTAAAAGCAACGTCTCAGCACAGCTCTACCTAGCATTATAAAAGTTATCTGTTTAGATATTGATTGTACTGGGTTAAATACCCAAAATGTTAAGTTATGTAATCAATAATTTAACAACAATTGTCTTGTAAGAATCATCATATTAAAGACTTCCTCAAATAGATTCTTGTGTCTAAATTAAAATTCTAGATGATACGAAACTTTCCCAGTGTCGATGTTTTTTGTTCTGTTTCTTTTAACCCGACCGACCACATATTTGGTTGGCCGTGACACGCACGAAATATATCCCCATGATGGCAAGATCAGGAAATGACGTCTCTGTTGGTTGGGGGTAATTCAAAGCTTCCAGTATTTCAGTCGGAAGGTGTTGTTGTCCATTACAGAAGGGCATTGGTGTTGAGTTCTGAAAGCTCTAAATGCATCCATACCAGATAACAGTATGATTATGAATAACTGAATCTAACAACCTACTGGGTTTTAACGCACGGGGCATCTCACAGGACGCGATGGATATTTGTCACATACAAGTTCAAGGCGAATACTAATGTTATATGACGTCACAACATCCTTCCGAAAAGAATGTGACAACTTCATTGTTCAGAGCACTATTAGAAAAAGTGACACATAGGACGATTTCAATACCAAAGCATTACTAATATTATCTAGCCTGAAAGGTCCAGCCGATGGTCCGCTTAGGGACCAGTCAGTTTCTTAGGCCTGGGGGGGGGGGGGCACCCTGTTTTTGAAATTGGCAGTAGGGGCCATGCTGTTTTGAAAAATGTGGATAGGGGTCATTCTGTTTTGGATTGTGATGGCAGAAGAAAATCCTTTTCTGTAATGGCATATAGCCTTGTCTGAAATGTGGTACATGTAAATATTTGTTCTTGTCCCTGTTTGTTACATGAATTCTTTAATATTACGTTCAAACATAACTATACATACACATATACATGTACTACCTAGCTACCACACTAGTTACAGAACATGTCATGTAAATGATTGGCTGTTTGACAATCAATGCTTCACTTATATTGCACTTTGGGGCAAAAGTGAACTTGAAGGTTTCAGGCTATTCAGACCATTTCAAGCAATAACTTTTGCAAGCTTTACAAGACAGCACCATCAAGTATCAGAAACTATTCTTTATAACTTAAATAGGGTTGAAATATGTTCTTAAAAAGTTAAATGGCATCATTATAATAAAGGTCAGCACACCTAATGGTAGTATCATTGGTAGGGGAGATTAGGAGTTTTAAGGCAATTTTAGACTATCTTGGCAAACATTTCACAACTTTAAAAGACATATCATCTCATTAGCATAGGGAGAAAATGTTTAAGAAAAGTTTGATACCATTATGACAGTAAAAAGGTTTGTGCATCTGATTATTAGTTGAATGCACGAGTGACCTCTGGGGGTGAGGGAGCCCTTGGGTTTTCCACCTGGCAGATCAATTTTTAGGTTATTCATAGCCTTTGATGTAATATTTCCATGCTTAGAAAAGCTAACGTAAATGTAAATTTTAAATGAGTTTCCCATGGGACATAAAGTGGGACTGTGACATTGGTATATGGGGCATTAATATTGCACGTATAGTAAAGTCACTGGTAACTTTAGGTGGTCAAACTTAGTGTATAATAGAAACTGGACTCTGATGACACGTGGTAATTTGTAGTGTCGATAACATGGAATGTCCGAAATAGAAAGCATATTAATCCCTTCTGATAAGTTCATACTGAAGAGTAGAACAATTTAGATTAACTTATTTTTATAAACTATCTATGAAGATTACCATTACGATACCTTCAAGTTCACTTTTGCCCCAAAATGCATATAAGTGAGCATTGATTGTGAAACAGCCAAGTACTTATGTGATATGTTCTGTAACTAGAGTGGGAGCTAGGTATTCATATATGTATATGTATATGTATATGTATATGTATATGTATATGTTTATGTATATGTATATGTTTATGTGTATGTGTATGTGTGTGTGTGTGTGTATAGTTATGTTTGAACTCTTACGTGAAATAATATTAAAGAATTGATGTAAGAAACGGACAAGAACAAATATTTACATGTACCACATTTCAGATAGGGGTTATATGCCATTGTAGAAAAGGGATTTTCCCTCCATCACAATCCAAAACACAATGACCCCCCCCCCCTCCACAACTTTCAAAACAGCATGACCCCCTACTACCAATTTCATAAACAGGGTGACCCCCCCCCCTACCAATCCACCACCCGGCCCCCGTTCAAAGAAACTGACCGGTCCCTTCAATTTAATTTGTTACTTTTGTTTTTTGAATTACGGGGTTTCCAATCTCAACTATGAAGGTCTGGCCACTGAGGGCGTTGAGAGCTGAGCGCTGACGTGAAAAAGGTCAACACTACTATCCAGGCCCCACAACCTCCGATGACCTTGATGTCCTACACTCAACTTACTACCTTAAAATGAACCAGATCTATAGAGCAGACTACTCAAACAATAGAACAATTCAAATTAGTACTGGTCTATTCTCACTGTCATTTTGGGATAACGACTGGAAAAACGATGAGAAGATTTTAGATATAGGATGTGGAACTGGAGAACTGACAAAGCTTATAGCAAGCCGTGACGATGTACGAAGTGTTGTTGGTAAGTGGTATGGTACTTCACTATCATATTTCATGCCTTGGCCATGTATGTCTTCTGGTTATTCCTTTCATTAATACGAATTACAAGCCTCCTGTGACAATGGTAATAATGACGACAGTAAATGCTAATTCACAGTATTGTCCTAAATTCAGTGTATACACATTTCTGTTTTTCAAGAGAGGGACAAGTCGGCATACATAAACAGATTAGGGACGATAGTCACGAGTCTGGCAGCGAGACTAGGTTCAAGTACATATTTAAGAAATGGCGATTGGTATGAGGCCCTAGGGCAGTACCAGTGGCCAGCTGTGGTAGGGGTGTGTTGCAAGTGCTGGAAACTCCAGGACCCATTTTAGATCAACTTTGACCAAAAATCAATACCCCCTTTGAGACCATTACAGGTTTTTAGTACAACTGAACTGATGAGGTTCAGTAGTGCTATAGGCATGGCAAAATGTCTGTCTGTCTGTCTGTCTGTCTGTCTGTCTGTCTGTCTGTCTGTCTCTCTCTGTGTGTGTGTGTGTGTGTGCATAATTAATTCTTTTTAAATAATTAGCTATATCTTGAGAATGCCAGTTCAAATTCTATACAGGGACATAAATATATAGTCATACACGCACATATACATACATACATACATACATACATACATACGTACGTACGTACGTACGTACGTACATACATACATACATACATACATACATACATACGTACGTACGTACGTACGTACGTACGTACGTACATACATACATACATACATACATACATACATACATACATACATACATACATACATACATACATTGCAATCAATTAATAATACACTTCATTAAAGTTCTGTTTGTCTTTGTTTAACAGGTATTGATATTTCTCAGGCTGCCATCAACATTGCAACTCGGGACAATTCCGTCACAAATAAGTCCCGATATATTGTGGCCGATGCTGCCAAACTAACAGAAACTTGTGAGGAGTTGGAAAACTCTTTCACGAAAGTCTTAGCTTTAGCAACTATTCATTGGATTGAAGACAAGGAGAAAGTGTTCAAAAACATATATTGGAGTTTGAAACCATCAGGCGGATTCATTGCATCAATCATGATAAACCACCCTGAAGACACGTACGTCGCCGTGTATCATGGGTGTTCTCAACTTCCTCGGTGGAAGAAGTATTTAAAGGTAAGCTCCAATTCAAATGATTATTATGACAGCCACAAGATACTAGATTTATGACGGTGCATATAGCAACATCATCAATCATTACAAAATCAGCAAATCAGCAAAAATTACCAAAATATGCAATTCTTAAGATATCGCCTAATTACCGAAAACCATTAATTATGTAAATCACTCATTAATATTCATGAAACGTTTGCGAAAACAAAATGTTTACGAAAATCAGTACTAGGCATTACCCTAAAGAACATGTACACCAAATTTCAGATGTTTCATCCCTACTACATAACCTTCCTTACGGAAGGTAAATACAAACTGTTCTGTATGAGGAAACAGAACCATCATGTTATTAATGTTCAACTGACTATATTAACGCATGACGAGATAATGTATCTACTAATTTCATATCTATGCTGATAGGACTTCAAGTGTAATATCTTCCCATTTAATGGTACACTTGAAGACTTAAATCAAATGGTCACAAGAATTGGATTCAAAATTCATAAAAGTTTCAATGAATCAGTGCCATTGAAGTTGGATTCAATAGAGAAACATAAAGGTATGGAAACACAAACAGTTATCAACCACTGGTATAACAAATGTGAATAATGGAGAACATTGTTTTTTGTAAAATTACATTGATAACTGAAGTTATTGATACATTTACATAATTACCATTAATATTTCGTCATTGATATGGAATCATGATACGTTATAACATTACATAACATAAAGATTACATTTACAGTATATAATAAAGATTAAATAGTAATATATAATAATAATAACTTTAATAATTATTAATTTTATTTGAATATTAACTACCCTAAGTAGGGTAATTTGTGATTCTGAATTCAAAAAGGGGTTCTTTATGAACATTCGTTGCCATGGTAACCAAAATCACCATAATATGTGGATTATTTTGCTTTTGGCATTTATGAGTCGGTGCTATCCAATGTAACACAAAAGGTGTACAATAGGACAGCTTTTTCCATGGAAACACAGGAGGCTTAAAAATGTGGTTTTGGTAAACTATGTGCTACTGACAAAATAATGTTATATTTTATGAATTTGATAATAATCTGGTTTATTTGCAAAATGACCCCCCAATGTGGGGTAGTTTGTTATACTTAGTTGAAAAGGTTACCATTCTTTGAAAATCAGTTGCCACAGTAACAAAATCACCGACCTTCCTATTATAAAATTCTACAAAGTTCGACGCACTTTCAAATAATATACTATGAACTGTCAATGGAACAGTGACACTACAAGAAGATTTCGTTATATTCTTGCATGTGTATTTCAAAGAAAAGTTTCATACTTAGCACAAACACTTGAAAATGAGAGACCCTGGGTTGTAAACATTGTTGTTATAGTCCGTTCAGTTTGAAAGATGTTGAATATTAACTGTGATGACTCATTGAGCTTGGGTCATCATCATTTCCGTGAAAAGGAACTCCAGCTACTAGTGTTACATTTTCTGCAGAACACAAGAATCCCTGTGCCAGTACAGGGTTTCAGGACGGCAGGTTTCAAACAAACAACATTCCGAATTTCTCTTCAGTCGGGAACTTCATTTGGTAACTTAAAAGTTCAAGGAAAAGCCCACGAGACAAATTCAAATACAAGTGGTCGCGTTGATTACTATGCTGTCTGTCTGTCACAGAATATTTGTCTATTTCAAGACAGCAATGTACTGTTGCAACCGACGTCCTCTATTCAGATATTGAAGAACGCTTTCTCCTGAGCAAGTAAGCCAAAATGTAAATATGTACGAGCCTCATTGACAGGATTTTTTCAAAAGTTAGTATATACTACACATGCACAGCGATGATATATACAGATGTAAATACATCAACCCTCAAACTGTCCCGATTTTCGCATATACAACGTTTGATCGTACAACTTATGCGGCCATCAGTTTGAATTCACTCCAGAAACATTTGTATTGGATTCTGCTCCAACTTCGAGCGAAAACTTCTTTTCAATCGAGAATTGTTATCACCCTCGTGTACGTACGTACGTACAATGTACGTACAAGGACTTGCCAAACATGGCGGCCATACTAAACCTTTTTTTCTATGAAGCCAGAGAATTAATAATGCAAAAGGGCACGTGCATGTACCATACGTTCAGTAGTTTAGTAGCTACATGTACATACAGTACATTCTTCAATTCTCCAAATGAAGACGCGCGCTCTCTCCAACGCCTATTGCTATAGCAACTATTCTCGACGGCAGACTATATCTGACAACCACTCCTTCAATTTTAAATTGGACCATATTCAATGTTTTAAAAAGAACTGAAAAGGTGAAGAAAAATATTGAGCACATAATCTAGTATGAGTAATTTTTTTCTCGGTAACATAAATCTCTGACAGTATTTCTTTGTACATCTACATTCCTTTTAACTGTGTGATTTTATTAATGTATAATATTAAACCCCTTCACTTGTACCACCACCACCACCACCACCACCACCACCACTACTACTACTACTACTACTACTACTAAAAGTAAGTTTGGAGTTTATATAATGCTTTCCCAATCTGTACTCAAAGCGCTTTACAAATTGTTACCCCGGCACAGATCTTTAGTGGCACATCACTTCCTCAACTCCCTGAAGAACATACACACTTTAAGGTGTCCCAAAGGAACGACTGTGTTGAATAATAATTGCAAGTATTTTTACATTAGTGATCTTGTGAACAACAATTTTAAAGTTAAGGAAGTAATATTAATAAGTAGTTCTTGCTACAAAACCAAGGTTTCCATTACTTACAAGTAACCTCTCGTCTTTTAATAACGTCAAGAAGCTTTGTCAAAATCGCAATTGCTGGTTTTACCTCTGGCCATATTATTCATTTAAATATTCTTGAAACAAATTACATTTATACTTGAAATAGTACTGTATATTTGACTCAAAATACTCTTATACTTTGAATAATAAATTTGATATGCATTTCTCCTAGGGGTCCTCAAACCTACTCTTGGACATCTGGATTACATACCGTTGGAATTACATGACGAGTTCATAGAAGATGCATATCAATTATTCTGCTCTCTTGCACCGAGGGATGAAGAGGGGAAACCGTACTGGCGAGTTGAGGCTGTTTTCTTGAAACTTGAGAAGTGACAAACTGCTGACGTTGGTTTACTCTAGAGGGCGCCCTCCTTCAAAAACTAGATGGTGGACAGCCAATTTTATTTCCAAAAATATAAAATCTTCCATCATAATCTACCACTGGTACAAATTTGAAAGTGATCCGACGACTTTCAAAGTCGAGGTGCATTTCACCTTAACCACCAAAAAACTTGATAGGTGTACGTGTACACGTCACTTTATTTGTGGTCTACAATTCACGCTGTATACATATATACAATCCACATATATTTTGGTTTGACGTTGTGTAGAGAAATGCTGAGCACCTTGGAAATGGCTGTGATGCTCCATGTCAGAACTGTAATATTTTGTGCACGGTCTGTACATAACCGAGGCCGGGCCGGGCCGGGCCGGAATTTTATTTTTCGCAGTCAAAATCAGATCCGATTTAACCCATTGATCAGATTGAGATACTTCTTTAGATTCGTTTTTTGATCCCTTGTAAGTTATTATTAAATTTGTTTTCATAAAAGGTCACATCAGAATTGTCTGTCGAATTCAGAGTGGACATTACGATTTTGTGTTGTGTCATGTTGCGTTGTGTGCTGTTGTGTTGTTTCCGCTTATATTTCCAAGAAAATAGAGTTAGATTAAAATTTAACTTTCTGCAAGAAAACAATAGATGTGAAGAATAATAGTAATATAGGTTGGTGGACCAATGGAAATGCTGGTGCCAATGTTTTCTTTGTGACCTTTGACACAGGTATAACAGCTGCTAGAGCAAAACATTCTTTTCTCCGGGTGGAAACTGTTGGTATGTCTCTTACTTTTCCCAAAATGTGTTTTGTTGATACTTGCTTGGGCCATGTCTTTAATATGATTAATAATATGATTCTGAGACCAAAATGCCACCTCAACGAAAATGTGTGTAGGTGAATATTTGTCACTCATGTATGGCGCTCCCCGCAATTTGTTGTTTGATATTCGTTACTTGAAGAACTTGAAAATAAAATGTTGTCCAACTGATTATGGATTGGCAACACTACTTTTTGCGCTAAAACTCACAAAGTTGACCTCAGGTTTTTTCCTCTGAAGTTCGCATAACACATGATAGGTCAGGCCTCATCAAATAATAATTTTCGTTTTTAGGTTAGCAATTTCTTTTCAACTAAGTATTTTCAGTTCCACAAGGAGAGACTTTGGGATTTGGTTGGTTTCTTATACGCCCCTAGTTTCTCGAAGTGCCGAATCGTATGGCACCCTACATCTTACATTATTATCAGTCATGACTAATACACACTTTTTAAATTCTTATTTCCGAGTTTTCCAACTCTCTCAAATATCCTGTCAACACCGTTTCGTGTGGATGGGGGAGTGGGGTAGGGGTTGCAACTCCAAGACAGACATCCATCACCAGGTGTTGTCATACCACACTTTCCGGCAAAAGTAGCCCCTTTCTCATATCAAAGCCTACTGAATGGTATATATACAGACATGCTCTGAACAGCATAGCACAACACAACACCTGAACAGCACAACACAGCAAAGCTCAATAGAACGCAACGCAATGCAACACAAAAACGTCACTACACAACACAACACTGAACAGCACGGTACAACACAACACAACAAAACACAACACAACACAACACAACACAATACAATACAACACAATACAACACAACACAACACAACACAACACAACACAACAGCACAGCACAGCAAAACACATTACAACGAACGCCACACAACACAACACGGCACTACACTACACCACACTACACTACACAACACTGAAAAGCACAATGCAAAGCAACACAACACGACACGACACGACACGACACGACACGACAAAATGCAATGCAATGCAGCGCAACACAACACAACACAACACAACACAGCACAACGCAATTATATCAATTAATACGTGACGTGTATACATTATGTGGGTGAAGCAACTTATAATCTTTTTCAGTCGAATTAGTTTGCAGTATTCGGCAGAATTGGCCTTATTAAAAAACATTTCCCCCAATTAGAAGTGGTGCAAAGGCTGTGTGGTTATATCTAGGTATGATTAGTTTTTTAATGGTATCCGTGCATACCAATTACACATAAGCTTATTTACATATTATCTGATATTTATTTTATGATATGTGAAGCAGCGAATCAATAATTGGCAAATATACCATTATATGGATGAGGCAATGTCTGACATCTGTTCGTAACGATTTAAATAACAAATACCGTCATCAACGGATTTTCTAAATATCACCAGTATTTCAAAAAACAACTGCATTAAGGAAATGTACACCCACTATGAAATTGTATTTCGAAACTTCATTTCTGAGCAAAATATATGTATATACATTTGCATATCATTTACATAATTGCCCTTACATATAGGTCCCGATTACACGACACAATGGACCCAGGAGTAGAAACTGTTGATACAGTTCGAGCAATTACAATTATAATTATTAGATGAATATCATTTTCTCAAAAAAAAATGCAAATGCTCTTTCACCTTGTACACATGTTCTATACAGTATCAGGCTGATTTGCACAATTATTAACGTATGTTTTTCATTACAAAAAAGAACTTGCTTTGATGACAGAATAATTCAGAGATAAATGCTACTTGTGCGAAGCATTTAATGATATATTTTCAAGTGAAGTGCCTGTAGGCATAGAATTATTAGCATTAGGCCAAATAAAAAAAGTTGCTTGTTCCGGTTACCCGACCCAACCTATTTTTTCACGCCGACCCTAAACTTTTGTTTACGTATTCGAGAAAAATAATAATAAAATCGCGTCTCGCAAGAAATAGTGGTTCGAAACTGATATCAACTTAAAAAGACAATATAAAACTATTCTTCCAATCTGTAATGGCTGTATTTTTGATAGGAAGAAATAAACAACACAGAGACCATGGAAAACCTGAACTAGACAATCATACATAAAAAAAATATAAAATAAAATAAAATAATATAGAAAATCTACCTACCCCACCTATTTTAAAATTGAATGTAATCGGAACCACACAATATTTTTTACGCCTTATGATTAAATTACTGTTTGGTCAGTTCAGTTATTTTCTTCTATCGTTTGGGAACACATCCAGTTCATATTTGGTCATAATAGCTTTTATGGGACTTATCATTGTAAAATATGTATGATAACTCAAAATTTACATTCCGACAATGCGTGTATGAACAACAATCTCTTACATAAGGCATTTAGTTTACACCTTGTGTAATTCTAATTTCTTACTTTTCCGCTTAATGAATTACGTTTCTAATCTCCACTATGAGGGTCTGGGCACTGAGGGCGTTGAAAGCTGAACACTGACGTGCAGAAAGGTCAGCACTACTAATCAAGGTCTGACAACCTCTGATGACCTTTGGGTGACGCCATTTTACAATATATGTCGTACACTCAACTTACAACCTCAAAAATGAACCAGATCTATAGAGCAGACTACTCAAATAATAGACCAATTCAAACTAGAACTGGTCTATTCACATTGTCTCTGTGGGATAACGACTGGAAAAACGATGAGAATATTTTAGACATAGGATGTGGAACTGGAGAGCTGACAAAGCTTATAGCAAGCCGTGACAATGTACGACATGTTGTTGGTAAGTGGTATGGTACTTCACCATCATATGTCATGTCTTGGTTATGCATGTCTTCTCGTTAACATTACATTCATAACATTACGTCCCATTAGTAACAATGGTAATGGTAGTTGTAAATGTTGCTTCACAGTATTGTACTAAATTTATACTTCAGTTTTTCAAGGGTACTTTTCATTGTTAAGCTCTGTCTAATATAATACCCGTATACTTAAAAAACTTTGGAATAACGTCCTTCCGCTATCGTGTGTACCTTCCATAAGGGAAAATGATATATTTGGAAGGTTATATGTTAATGGTGTGTGTGCTATGTGTGTGTGTGCATGTGCGTGTGTACATGTCTGTCTGCCTGTCTGTCTGTATGTATGTATGTATGTCTGGCTGGCTGGCTGTATGTATGTATGTATGTATGTATGTATGTATGTATGTATGTATGTATGTATGTATGTACATGTATGTACGTATGTACGTATGTACGTATGTATGTATGTATGTATGTATGTATGTATGTATGTATGTAATATGTATGTATGTATGTATGTATGTATGTATGTATGTATGTATGTATGTATGCATGTGTCTGTCTGTCCGTCTGTCTGTCTGTCTGTCTGTCTGTGTGTGTGTGTCTGTCTGTGACTGTCTTATATAGTTTTCTCAAAAATGACTGGCTCATTTCGAAATTGAGTACAAATATTCTTCAGGGTAATGGCTAGTACTGATTATACGTTTTGGTATACATCCTAACAATATGAATAGGGAATATAAAGAACTATTTTCGGTAATTACGTTATATCTTAATAATGCATGCTTCAAATATCTTGTGATTTCTTAAATACATTGTGCATGCGTCGTATAAACTTTGTTACTGTAGTGTTTACCTTAATGACTAATTTGTATAAACTGTTGGCTGACGTAGATTTACGTTTGAATGAGTCATTTGCACAACGCACAATTTTCAGTAATTAGGCTATATTATAAGAATGCACTATTTAAATGCCATGTAATTTGGTACGTGCATTAACGAGAACACACTTGTGTTTGATATAATTTGCTGATGTATTTTAATTGTGATAAATCGTTTGCATAATTAAAGATTTCATGAAGAATGAATGCTTCCAAATTTCATACAATTTGAGACGTACATCGATAATAACAAAGTGTATGTGTACTATTAAGCTTGTTAATGATACTATCTTAATGACTTATTTACATAATTAATTATTTTTGCTAATTAAGCAAAGGTATATCATGTGAGACAATTTTCCATTCCACCAAATACTGTGTCTTTGTAGGAACAAGAATCTAAAGACAGATAGACAGACAGGCAGAGACAGACACAGACAGACAGACAGACAGACAGACAGACAGACAGACACAGACAGACAGACACAGACAGACAGACAGACAGACAGACAGACAGACAGACAGACAGACAGACAGACAGACAGACAGACAGACAAAGAGTTGCATAAATCTGGCATTGCCTACCTTTTTGTCGGTTTTTAAATAATGCTATAAGTGACAAAATAACATGGTACACCTATACCCATATGTGGCAGAGATAGAATATAAGTGACAAAATAACATGGTACACCTATACCAATACGTGGCAGAGTTAGAAACTTGTCCATTAATCAGTAGGGTCTATCCATGAATATTCTGTTTGTCTTTGTTTGACAGGTATCGATATTTCCCAGGCTGCTATCACCGTTGCAAACCGAGACAATCCTGTCACAAATAAGTCGCGATATATTGTGGCTGATGCCACCAAACTAAGGGAAAGCTGTAGAGAGTTCGAAAACTCTTTCACGAAAGTCTTAGCTTTAGCAACTCTGCATTGGATTGAAGACAAGGAGGAGGTATTCAAAAACGCTTACTGGAGTTTAAAACCATCTGGAGGATTCATTGCATCAACACAGATAAAGTACGCGGATGATACGTTTGTTCCCGTGTATCAAGGGTGCTCACAACATCCTCGATGGAAGAAGTATTTAAAGGTAAGATGGAAATCAAATAATTATTATGACAGTCACAAGATACTTGATTTAACAACTTGAAGGTGCACTTAGCAATATAAAAAATTATTGGAATATCAATTCTTACCACAACAGCATTGTTAGCAAAGAAATACACGTGTTATGTAATACAAATGAGCAACACAAACCATTATATAAGACCGTAACAAAAGAATAGTTTCTAATCAGGACAGTTTGTCTAAAATGGCGAGATGACGCAATTTTTTTTTAATTCTAAAAATTACAAAAAAAAAATTATTTGCATATTAAGAGGTACTCACAGTATTCTATGTATTGATGGATACTTAACTATCACTTACAATTGACTGAACTCAAACTTTGTACGAGGTTATACCTTATCAATGATACAATGATGTAATGTATTATATGTATAAAAATGTAGAGGAATTCCTTACTCTGTAATCAAAAGTTCTAACAATGCCAGAACATAGATTGTAATGTGATAGAAGGCATGCATTGACATTAAAATTATACTAGTATAATTTTTGCAAGTATGTTTAGTCGCGCCTACTAAGCTTAATTATAAATCCAGCCTATGGCAATTTTAAAACGCATGGCAATAGATATATTTCCTTATTGCATATTTTTACTGATAGGATTTCAAGTGTGATATCCTACCTTTTAATGGGACACATGAGGAGATCAATGAAATGGTCACAAGAATAGGATTCACAATTCATAGAAGTTTGGTTGAATCGTTATCATGGAAGTTGGATTCAATAGATGAACATAAAGGTATGGTAACACAGTACTGTTACTCCACCATATAACTTATGTGAATAGTGAACAACATTGCACTGATAACGAATGTTATTGATCAACCTTTTGAGCAATTGCACCATTGCCATTTTTATTACATCATTGGTATGGAATCATGGTACACTATACTACGGTGTTCTCAGTGAAAGACTGTGTTGAAGAATTCGAACTAGAGTTACAGGCTATCTGAACAGTGCAAAGGTGAGAAAGTAGTATTACAAAGTAGTTCTTGGTACACAACCAGTGTTTCTATTTAGGCCTAAAATGTTTGGTTCTAGTTACCCAAACCCCCACATATTTTTTCACTGCCGGCCATAAACATTGTTTTACATATTCAAAAAAATACCAAAAATTGTGAAGTCCCACGAGAAATAGTGGATGTGAAACCTGACGTCGACTTAAACATACAATATAAAACTGTTCTCCCAATCTGTAATGGCTATACACGTGGTGGGAAGACCCAATAACACAGACACCATATGGAAAACAGCGGAAGCATAATTCCCTCAACTAGACACTCACACATGAAAACAAATATTTAAATTAATAAAAAATCTACTTACCCCACCTATTTTAAAATTGAGCGTTATCGGAACCGCACAATGTTTTTTTAGACATTACTTAATTACAAGTAACGTTTCTTCGTCTCTTCTTATCAACAACCTTGGTAAAATTCTCCATTACTGGACGTAATATCAATGTTGCATAATCTAGCTTAATTGCTATACATTGATGATCAATGTCAACTTGACACGCATTTCTCCTAGGATTCCTGAAACCCATTCTTGGACATCTGGATTACATACCATTGGAATTACATGACGAATTTATGGATGATGCTTACCAGATATTCTGTTCTGTTGCACCGAAGGATGAAGAAGGGCACCCGTACTGGCGGAGTGAGGTTGCTTTCCTGAAACTTGAGAAGTGAAAAATCGCTAAATCTGGTTTACACAACTGTTATTTGTTTAATCACAGGGGGGCAGCGAGCATGTAACTGATTGATCGATCGATCAATCGGTTGATTGATTGATTGATTGATTTATTATTTGGTTGAATGATTGATCGATTGAATGATCAATTTTTGTGGTGCAATATAACTTATTTTGTGTGTGATATTGATCAATTCACTCATTGAGTTTTTAAACTATTTCTTTTTCTTTGCCCTAGTTACTCTGCTCTCAGCTGTATCTCAGACCACTAGCAGTCTGAGGCTGTATGTAATTCTCTCTTTCTTTATTGACTAAATAAAGACGCCTTGTCCATTCTTCCCCTCTCATCTAAATTAAAATATTCTTAATCTTATAAGTGGCGAGATATCACTTACATTAACAGTTTGCTTTATCTCTCATCTGTTGGGAGATTATCACACTGGACAAACATTCGATCATGCCTAAACTAGTAACGTCACTTTTTTGTGGTTCCACAACTCATACTGGATAACTCTTTTGAATTTTTATAGAAAAGTACTGATATGAGTAATCTTGGCTATGATTGTTAATGCTTCAGGTCAAAATCGTATTATTTCTTGCATATTACTTAAACGATTGAAAGTAAAATGTTCTCACTTTACAAAGTTATCCAAGACATTAACTGAAACGTTTTACTCATACTCTTGATCCTGGTTACGAGAACTATATCAAAAATTATTTTAACGTAACTATGTAATACTTTCTTTTTAGTGACATTTGTATAGATACCACTCAAACATCTTGAAACTTCTTTCTAAGAAGACGTCAGACATATTGCATGAAGGTTTCATTCTCGATTGTGTCGTTAACATAATTTCATAAATCACTGGTCGACAAATACTGACGGGTTAAAGAATAGTGTGTTATAGACCACAACGCCAGTTAAGTGGTGATATTGTTTTTACAAAATAACTAGTGTACAATGCTGTGCTAATCTACCACCAGATTGTTACTAGACTAGGATGGTTCTGAACTAGTAATTCCATTTTCATAAATCAGTTGTGTCTAAATTTTGTACTAGATAAGAGTTTATTTATCAATTAGGTTCTCATGAATTATTGATTGGATTACACAAACACTACGGTAGTGTTGGAATTGAGGGACCATCTTGGTAGCCATGTATGTAACAGGGATTGCCCAGACATGACATCAAGGTACAGCAGGTATTTGCTCAAAAACTTTATAAGTGTTTCAGTTTTTTGCGGAGACTCGATTTACCTGTCCACAGCGAATGTTTTGTGGAAGCTAGCTTTTAAGTCTGTGACCGACCTTTTACCCCAAACTACTCCATCATCGAGATATAATAGCGTATTGCTTTACAACTTTCGAAGTTTTGTACTTAGATACACCACTCAAAGTGTATGCACTTTTGCTAATTGCAATAATCATTCAAATCGGGCACTTACCTTTGACCTTGACTTTCAGCATGAAGGACAAATAACAAACTACTCTACACCTTATTACTAAATTATGTACCTAGAAATTACTTGACACTCATTTTGTCGAATGGAATAGGAAAAAGCGAATAGCTTTTTATAAACACCCCACGCATGTTAATGAGTAATGTTCATAAATAATGATTTTAGAGCATATCTAAATAATTCAAAACTCATAGTTTTGTTCTTATAGCTCTGATTTTAAAAAAAGCGCAAAAGTCCTAAAAGCTTTTTGATTTAGCTTTTAAACTTGAATGCATCATTTGCATAATTAATCAGTTTGTGAATAAGCAATACCTGAGATAAATTCAGAGATAAATGCTACTTGTGTGAAGCATTTTATGATATATTTTCAAGTGAAGTGCCTGTAGGCATAGAATTATTAGTATTAGGCCAAATAAAAAAGTTATTTGGTTCCAGGTACTCGACCCCGACTAGTTTTTCACGCCGACCCTAAACTTTTCTGACGTATTCGAGAAAAATAATAATAAAATCGCGAAAATCGTGAAGTCTCGCAAGAAATAGTGGGTGCGGAAACTGACATCGACTTCAAAAGACAGTATAAAATCATTCTTCCAATCTGTAAAGGCTGTACATCTGATAGGAAGAAACACAGAGACCATTTGGAAAAACAATGGAAAACCAGAACTACACACTCAAATATGAAAAAAAAATATAATAAAATAAAATCAAAAATCTACCTAGTCCACCTATTTTAAAATTGATGTAATCGGAACCACAAACGGTTTGTACACCTTATGATTAAATTACTGTTTGGCCAGTTCAGTCATTTTCTTCTATATCTTTTATGAACACTTTCAATTCAATTCATATTTGGTCATAACTAATTTTCCTTTTATAGGACTTATCATTGTAAAATACTGTATGATAACTCAGAATGTACATTCCGACAATGCGTGTATGAGCAACAATCTCTTAGATAAGGCATTTAGTTTACACCTGGTGTAATTCTAATTCCTACGTTTCCGCTTTTTGAATAACCTTTCTAATCTCCACTATGATGGTCTGGGCACTGGGGGCGTTGAAAGCTGAACACTGACGTGCAGAAAGGTCAGCACTACTAATTTAGGCTCCACAACCTCTAATGACCTTGGACGACGCCATTTTACAATATATGTCGTACACTCAACCTACAACCTCAAAAATGAACCAGATCTATAGAGCAGACTACTCAAATAATAGACCAATTCAAAATAGAACTGGTCTATTCGCATTGTCTCTGTGGGATAACGACTGGAAAAACGATGAGAATATTTTAGACATCGGATGTGGAACTGGAGAGCTGACAAAGCTTATAGCAAGCCGTGACAATGTACGAAGTGTTGTTGGTAAGTGGTATGGTACTTCTTCTTTTTTCTTTCTTTTTAAGATAATTTTTGTGGTGGGAATTCCTCCCAGCGATTTTCTGTTATGCAGACAAATACACACAAACAAACACAAATGCTACAGAGATCCATTCGGGTTTGGGACTACGTGATCTATGTCATCCTATGACAGCCTACCCATCGAGTCTGTAGAACACCCATACTGGGTTTGGGTCGGTCACAGAACCCGTAATCCTGTGCGCTAATCACTACGCTACAGGGAGCCGGTATCGTACTTCACTATCATTTTTCATTGGTTATGCATGTCTTCTCGTTAACATTACATTCATAACATTACGTTCCATTAGTAACAATGGTAATGGTAGTTGTAAATGTTGCTTAACAGTATTGTCCTAAATTTATACCCCAGTTTTTCAAGGGTACATTTCATTGTTAAGCTCTGTATAATACCCGTGTACGTAAAATCTTTAGAATAACGTCCTTTCACTATTGTGTGTACGTTCCATAAGGGAAGATGCTATATACAGAAGGTAATATGTTAATGGTGTGTGTGCTGAGTGTGTGTGCATGTGCGTGTGTACATGTCTGGCTGGCTGGCTGGCTGTCTGCATCTATGTATGTATGTATGTATGTATGTATGTATCGTGTGTATGTGTGTGTGTATGTATGTATGTATGTATGTATGTATGTATGTATGTATGTATGTATGTATGTATGTATGTATGCATGCATGCATGCATGCATGAATGCATGTGTCTGTCTGTCTGTCTGTCTGTCTGTCTGTCTGTATGTCTGTCTCTGTCTGTGTCTGTGACTGTCTTTTATAGTTTTCTCAAGAATGACTGGCTCATTTCAAAATTGAGTACAAATATTCTTAAGGGTAATGGCTAGTACTGATTATACGTTTTGGTATACATCCTAACAATATGAATAGGGAATATAAAGAACTATTTTCGGTAATTACGTCATATCTTAATAATGCATACTTCAAATATCTTGTGATTTCTTAAATACAATGTGGATGTGTCGTATAAACTTTGTTACTGCAGTTTTTATCTTAATTAGTAATTTGCATAAAGATTGCATGTTCTAAAGTGTTTGATTATGTAGATTTACGTTTCAATGAGTCATTTGCATAACACGATTTTCAGTAATTAGGTTATATTATAAGAATGCACGATTTAAATGCCATGTTATTAGGTACGTGCATTAACGATAACACATTTGTGTTTGATATAATTTGCTGATGTATTTTAATTGTGGTGTACTTTAATTGTGATCAATCATTTACGTACTTGGAGATTTTCATTAATTAGACAAAAAAGAATGAATGCTTACAATTTCATACAATTTGAGATGTGGATCGATATTAACAAAGTGTATGTGTACTATTAAGCTTGTTAATGAAGCTATCGATATCTTAATGAGTTATTTCCATAATTAATTATTTCCGCTACTTAAGCAATATCTTAAGTCTGCAAACCTCCAATCATACAATTTGATTTATTTAATTTGCCAATTGAGAGGTATATCATAAGAGATTATTTTCTTTTCCACCAAAAAATGTGTATTTGTAGGAACAAGAATCTAAAGACAGACAGACAGACAGACAGACAGACAGAGACAGACAGACAGACAGACAGACAGACAGACAGACAGACAGACAGACAGACAAAGAGTTGCATAAATCTGGCATTGCCTACCTTTTTGTCGGTTTTTAAATAATGCTATAAGTGACAAAATAACATGGTACACCTATACCCATACGTGGCAGAGATAGAATATAAGTGACAAAATAACATGGTACACCTATACCCATATGTGGCAGAGATAGAAACTTGTCCATTAATCAGTAGTGTTTATCTATTAATATTCTGTTTGTCTTTGGTTGGATGCCTATGTTGATACAGACGATTTTATATCAATTTGTTTGACAGGTATCGATATTTCCCAGGCTGCAATCACCATTGCAAACCGAGACAATCCCGTCACAAATAAGTCGCGATATATTGTGGCTGATGCCACCAAACTAAAGGAAAGCTGTACAGAGTTCGAAAACTCTTTCACGAAAGCCTTAGCTTTAGCAACTCTGCATTGGATTGAAGACAAGGAGGAAGTGTTCAAAAACGTTTACTGGAGTTTAAAACCATCTGGAGGATTCATTGCATCAACACTGATAAAGTACGCGGATGATACGTATGTTGCCGCGTATCAAGGGTGCTCACAACATCCTCGATGGAAGAAGTATCTAAAGGTAAGATGGAAATCAAATAATTATTATGACAGTCACAATATACTTGATTTAACAACTTCAAGGTACACTTAGCAATATCAAAAAATATTGGAATATCAATTCTTACCACAACAGCATTGTTAGCAAAGAAATACACGTGTTATGTAATACAAATGAGCAACACAAACCATTATATAAGACCAAAACAAAAGAATAGTTTCTAATCAGGACAGTGTGTCTAAAATGGCGAGATGACACGATTTTTTTTTTAATTGTCAAAATTACAAAAAAAAATACTGTTTGCATATTAAGAGGTACTCACAGTATTCTACGTACTGATGGATACTTAACTATCACTTACAATAGGAAACTTGCAATCCACACTGAGCATGCTCAGACGCAAAGGACTATGGGATTATTTGTGGTTATTGATATACCTAATCTGGAGCTACGGATAAAATAAACCTCCCACAATGGTCAAGGTGACTATGAATTGATCATTCGTGGTTACAAACAATGTAACATTATTGTTTACGATGCTAAATGATTAGTAATTATTATCACATTTCCCATGATGCAACATTCAACATGGCGGGTTTGCAAGTTCCCTATTGACTGAACACAAACTTTGTGCGAGGTTATCTTATCAATGATACAATGACGTAATTTATTATATGTATAAAAAATGTACAGGAATTCCTTACTCTGTAATCAACAGTTCTAACAATGCCAGAACATAGATTGTAATGTGATAGAAGGCATGCATTGACATTAAAATTGTACTAGAATCGTTTTTGCAAGTATTTTTAGTCGCTCCTACTAAGCTTATAAATGTAGCTTATGCCAATTTTAAAACGCATGGCAATAGATATATTTCCTTATTGCATATTTTACTGATAGGATTTCAAGTGTGATATCCTACCTTTTAATGGGACACATGAGGAGATCAATGAAATGGTCACAAGAATAGGATTCAAAATTCGTAGAAGTTTTGTTGAATCGATAACATGGAAGCTGGATTCAGTGGATGAACATAAAGGTATGGTAACACAGTACTGTTACAGACCCACCATATAACTTATGTGAATAGTGAAGAACATTGCACTGATAACGAATGTTATTGATAAACCTTTTTTTTTACTCTGAGCAATTGCACCATTGCCATTATTATTACATCATTGGTATGGAATCATGATACACTATACTTGGGTGTTCTCAGTGAAAGACTGTGTTGAAGAATTCGAACTAGAGTTACAGGCGATCTGAACAGGGCAAAGTGGAGAAAGTAGTATTAAGAAGTAGTTCTTGATACACAACCAATGTTTCTATTTAGGCCTAAAATGTTTGGTTCCGGTTATCCAACCCCCACATATTTTTTTTTACTGCCGACCATAAACATAGTTTTACATATTTTACATTAAAATACCAAAAATTGTGAAGTCCCACGAGAAATAGTGGATGTGTAACCTGACATCAACTTAAAAATACAACGTAAAACTATTCACCCAATCTGAAATGGCTATACACCTGATGGGAAGAAACCAATAACACGTACAGACATCATATGGAAAACAGCGGAAAGCATAACTCCCTCAGCTAGACACTCACTCACACATGAATAAAAATATTCAAATTAATCAAAAATCTACTTACCCTACCTATTTTACAATTGAACGTTATCGGAACCAAAAATGATTTGTTAAGACATTACTTAACTACAAGTAACGTTTCTTCGTCTCTTCTTGCCGACAAGCTTTGTAAAACTCTCCATTACTGGACGTAATATCAATGTTGCATAATCTAGCTTAATTGTTATATATTTATGATCAATGTCAACTTGTCACACATTTCTCCTAGGATTCCTGAAACCTACTCTTGGACAACTGGATTACATACCATTGGAATTACATGACGAATTTATGGAAGATGCTTACCAGATATTCTGTTCTGTTGCACCGAAGGATGAAGAAGGGCTCCCGTACTCGCGCAATGAGGCTGTGTTCATGAAACTTGAGAAGTGAAAAATCGCTAAATCTGGTTTTCACAACCGTTTAATATGAAGGCATTAGTGATATAAGTCCTTAACTGCAAAAATGCTATTATGAGGTAAAAGGCCAAAGGTTAAATATTAGTTTTGGCACTTGGTCCTACAACCTTTGTCAAAGTTAAAGCACGCTTTTAGCACAACTGAACTGAGGTTCAGTAGTGCTATAGGGATCGCCCGGTGTCTGTGTGTCTGTCTGTGTGTGTGTGTGTGTGTGTGTGTGTGTATGTGTGTGTGTGTGTGTGTGTGTGTGTGTGTGTGTGTGTGTGTAAACAACTTAAAGTCAAAAACCGCTGAACCGATTGCCATATTTGGTGGGTCCATTACATTGTTCAAATCAAAATGATCTTACCACCGGTTGTGATTTGGGTAAAAAAAATGTGATTTTTGGTCAAAAAATTGGGCTCAAATTGGGGTAAAACATTCTTCAGAATGTTTTTACTAAGAATCATTCATGATATGATGGTTCCATCAGTGATATGCAAATTAGGGCTAAAACTGTGTGTTTTTGGTCAAAAATCTATAATTCCAAAACCAATGACCAGATTGGGCTGAAATTTAATGGGAATGCATCTAGGGATGTATGGACGAAGAAATGTTGAGCATACAATGATTCTGTGAGTGATATGCAAATTAGGTGTACAAATCTTCATTTTTGGTCAAAAACATATATCTCAAAAAGTACTTAGTGAACAAAAAGATTGAAAAGTGTATGCAAATATATCTATTAACATGACCACGCCCATAGCAACAACCAGATGATCGCGTATATCGCAAAGATCACCTATTGTTAGCATGGACTAGCATATGGATAAACATTTTTAACAACTGTACAGTTGTGCTACAACGCCATTGTCGGTATTTTTTAAAATCCAGCTTGGTACTTAGGAGTGAGATCCATAGTTGAGATCAAAAATCAAATGCTTTTAGTTGGGGGGGGGGGGGGTTAATTCTTAGGAAACTGGATGCGTTGTGAATCAGTTAAATATATTCTCACCATAAGCCAAACATTGCAAGGAACTAATCTACTCTTAATAAGAATTACTATTTTAACTAAGAAGCAAAGAACAGTCCGAAATAAATACCTGTACAGCTATATATTCTTCTGTGGCTGTTTCTCTACCGTGCTTGGACCGATTTGTGAACAAACAACTTGGTACATGTACACGTCACTTTCGTTTGTGGTTCCACAACTCATAACGGATAACTATTTTTAATTTTTGTAGAAAAGTACTGGTATGAGCAATCTTGGCTATGATTGTTAATGCTTGTCAAAATCGTGTTATTTCCTGTATATTACTCAGATGACTGAAAGCAAATTGTACTTACTTTACAAAGGTATGCAAGTCATCAAATGAAAGGTTTTACTCATATTCTTGATCCCAGCTGGTTACAAGCACTATATTAACCAGATTTAAACCGAATGCCTTTCTTAAGGGTAATATTGAGCTTTTTGTTCCCACACATAAAATAATTGCTGGAATGCAACAATCTTTCTTATAGTAGGCTATTAGTATATGATAAATCCTTGAATTCGCAAATAGATGTGCCAAACTATAGAAATCTGAAAGTACTTTGTTATATCAATCTATGTATGTACATGTAGTGGAACAGATGTAATTGCTTTTTAAATCAAATTATTCAAATTTACAGGGATACACATACATCCGACATGCATATAGACATACGTACATTTACACATGCATACAGAACAAATGTATGGATTGCTTATTGGTACTATTTGAACATAATAAGTTTTAGTTCTACATCTGTGTGATTTTTGAAGCCCAAGTGAAAGTTAGTTGTCGAAAAAGTTATTCAAATATCCGCTACCTATTCTCAATACAGGAAAGCTTGACTCGACTTTGAACACTCCAACTTTCGCGATCTCCTACATGTATACCCGGGATATGTACACTCGTTTCCACAGCAAATAATAAACGTTGCTAGTACGCATCAGAAAGTTTATAACTTTATGGTAAGCATGATACCACTCTATACTTTGATTCTCGTTTACGGCAATATACCCTTTATGTAACGCTCAATTCAAGAATTTCGCGATGCACACCACGATGAGGTGAATTTCCATGGCTCTCAAGTTCGTTTGGTTTCTCAAAATATCAAATTCAGATCTGGATAGAAACTTATCGGTATATATTTCGATATACTTACCTTTCAATACAAGCAACCTGAATTCTTTGAACTGTCTAGAACAAAGCCAATCAATGTCGGAAAATTGGGGAAAATTGACTCAATTAAACCACTTAGTATACTGCCCAACATTACACAGTAACACAGTAACAAAATTTACTGTTTTCATTTGCATTGTTGTGATAATGTTATTTTTTACGAATAAATGCACGCGTTCTTGCAGCAAACGCGCCCTCAGTATCGAAAGATTTATATTAAAGCAAAGAGAGAAGATTTTCAATTTTGATCGAAGAAAAGATTGTATGGATTTATCTTGGGGAATTCTCCAGCAAGAATTTTCGGTAGAAAGCGGGTGATTTCACCCGGAATTTGAAGCTGACCTGGTTTGACCGACGATCTCCTCATGTATGCTTTCAGAAACAGAAACACGCGCGAGTATGAACGAAGGAAAACAAGATTTTAAATTTTGAAATAGTGAAGAGATTGTATGATTGCTTGCAGATGCGATCTTATGGCCAACTACAACATGTAATGTGAAGCTTTTATAGAACATTGTAGCATAGCTCTCCTAAGTCCTAAAAGCTTTTTGATTTAGCTTTTAAACATGAATGCATCATTTGCATAATTAATTAGTTTGTGATTAAGCAATACCTGAAGAATGCAACCTTCAAATAACACATGAGTTGGTACATAAATCGATGTATTAAACCTCATATACGTTGGTACATAAATCGATGTATTAAACCTCATATACGTTGGTACATTAATCGATGTGTTGTACCGTAAGTAGTTTCATTGGAATTGATGCACTGTAGCTCATAAGAGGTAGTGTCCACAGACATACAGGAAGACATATACACAGACACAGACAGACAGGAAGGCAGACAGGCAGACAGACAGACAGACAGACAGACAGACAGACAGACAGACAGACAGACAGATAGATAGACCTATAAAACAACCTTTCCTTGTGGAAAGTTAAAATGAGTAAACATTGACAATTTCTCAACTCAGTTCATAGCTACAGGTCTTTGATCAAAATGGCATGGCACAATACATTGCATCACAATGTACTGTACATACCATACAATACCGTTCAATGGTATAGAATCATATCACGTGGTATACTGTTCTATACTGTACTAAATATATACTGTACGTGCGCAGCATGAGAACATACTGCAATCTAATATTCCACATCGTCTAAGTAAAACAAACTTCGAATCATAATCCTTACATTCTATAGTATCATACCAGGAGGTCGAATTCTGTATACAATTATTTGTTTTAAGTTGAGAAACTGAAAAACGTGTGTCAAATCATATAAAACTCCTTTTTGTTTTAGGGGTGACCTAAAAATCTAAAGGAAAGACACTAATTTACAAGCTATAACGTAACAGTTCAAAGGTGGGGGCACAAGGGCAGGCTGGTCACGCCGGTTCAAAGTTCAAATCAGATAAAACTGGCCCCAAGACAACCAAATGACCTTTGGGTGACACCTGTTACAAAACGCTGTGCAGTGACAAATTGTGTCATGACAGTTGGCTAAACACAAATTAATCAATCAATTGAACATGAACAAGGACTACAAGGCAGACTACCTAACCAATAGCTCCCTACAACACAGTGCTGCCTTTGAAGCACTGTCTTTGTGGGATGATGACGATTGGAAAAACGATGAGAATATTTTGGACATAGGATGTGGAACCGGTGGCTTCACCAAGATTATAGCAAGCCGTGACAATGTACAAAGTGTTGTTGGTGAGTGGTACACATTACTTCACTTTGCAAAGACATGTGTTTGAGGTACTGGGCTGTAAGACCGTCAAATCATAAGATTTATATGCATTTCTACCTGTTACTCATACAATAATTAGATATGTCGCTTTGTAAACGGCTATTCTAACTGTAATGCTATTGACTGTTCCACACGCCCAAACACTGACCTATAGTTTTCAAGGTCAGTCAACCTTCAGTTTCAACAGGAAAGATTTTTGATATGAGCTCTATTTGATCGTTGTTTGCTAACAAATACAATGCAACCGGACTAAAATAACCGACAAAATAGCTTAATTCATTCAGTTGTACGTTAACTATGATTTTAAAATACAATATGGCAATTACTGATATGCATGACTGATTAGTACACAAAATCACGGTGCACCTACGCAATTGTGAATAACTGATCACGTGGCGCCCGTCCTATGAATAATAATAAACACATGACAGTATTTTCATAGATTCTTTATAAATGACATTGAAACTTCAAGAGTACTCGGATTGGAAAGCATTTATGTAGTTTATGACCCTTTTCTGGTCTTTACTAACAATAAAAACACCAACTGTCACATTTCCTTTGTTTTGTGCCGAATCAAATTGACTGTTAAAAGACTACATTTAGTATACAAGGGCACTGGAAAACAGTTGAATGTCCAAGGAACGATCGTCTGTATTGTATTCGAACTGAGGACTTAGTCAATGCAGATATTCCAGTTCACGCTTGAAGAACCGTGAATTTATCTGAAATTCCTAAAGTCTAATTTTCGAGTGAATAATAATTCAACTATTTTTAGCACAGCTAAACTAATAAAGCTTCAGTAGCGTTATAGGCATGGTGTCATGTCTGTCTGTCTGTATGTATGTATGTCTGTTTGTCTGTCTGTCTGTCTGTCTGTCTGTCTGTCTGTCTGTCTGTCTGTCTGTCTGTCTTTCTGTCTGGTCTGACTGTTTGTGGTGGTAGTGGTGGTGGTGGTATATATGTGTGTCTGGACGACTTCAATTCAGAAAATATTTGACCGATTGCCTATGAGATTTGGTGGGGAAATTACTTTTGGTGTCTAGTGGGAATTGTTCAAAGCAAAATGGTCGGATCACAGGTGTGTGATTTGGGTCCAAATATGTCAATTTTTGTCGCAAAAAGTTAATTCAAAAACTACTGAACAGATTGGTCTGAAATGTATTGGGAACATTCCATATGCAAATTAGGGCTAACCATGTGTCATTTTGGTCAAAAATATTTCATTCCAAAACGACTGAGCACATTAGATGCCTCCAGGGGTATAAGATGAAGAAATAGTATTCATGATTTTCCAAAGTTCCAAAGACAACTTCAGAGAAAATTATGAACAAATTTGTATTGTGTATCAATTAATATACATGTAGCCCATGAATTAACTCCCTAAACCGAATCCATGATTGAATACTTTCTACTCATGTATTAGTATTCAATACTATTTCATTAATATTATGTCTTAATTGTCAGGTATTGATTATTCTGTGTCTGCTATCAACATTGCAAAACAAGAAAATTCTGTCGCAAATAAGACCCGCTATGTTGTGGCTGATGCTACCAAACTAAAGGGCGCATTTACGGAGTACGAAAGCTCTTTCACAAAGGCTGTCTCCTTCAATACTATTCATTGGATTGAAGATAAGGACCATGATAATGTTTTCAAAAACGTTTACTGGAGTTTGAAACCATCCAGCGGATTCGTTGCATCGATCTTGATAAGGAATCCGGAAGATACATTCGTCACCGTGCGTGATGGGTGTTTACAACTTCCTCGATGGACAAAGTATTTAAAGGTAAGAGGTAGCAAAAGCTCGATGATAAAAATGTAGTAAAAGGCAGTAGACCCTGTCTACTTTATTGTTGATTGGTAAATACCTTAACAACATGAGCAACCATGACCATGCCCTCAGCAACAACCAAATGCCAGTATATTTTGTTAAAATAACATCGTCATCTTCTAGACAAGTGAGTTAAAATTCAAAAAATATATGCAAACGAACCACCTAGCAACCATGACCCATATAATAGCGATGCTATGACAGTGAATTTGACAAATATGACAACAGGGATTCTTAGACAAGTGATCAGACATTCAAGAAATGTGTGTAAATGTGTCTAGCAACAAGACCCCGCACATAGCAACAGCCAAATGATCATGTATGTTACAAAGATAACAACAGGGATTAATAGACAAATGAATAAAACATTCAAAACATGTATGCAAATTTGTCTAGCACCAAGGCAACGCCGATAACAACACTCATATGATGATGTATACTGCAAAGATACCATCAGGGATTCATAGACAAGTGAACGAATATTAAATAAAGTATGCAAATGTGTCTAGCAACATGACCATGCCTTAGCAAAAGCCAAACGATCGTTTATATTGCCAAGATAATGGGTTAATAGGCAAGTGAATAAACATTTTAAAAATGTATGCAAATATGCTTTGCAACAGGACGACGCCCATAGCAACAGCCAAATAGTCGCATATTGCAAAGATAACAGGGCTAGATAGGCAACACAATAATCATTCAGCATTTGAACACCTATATCTAGCATGGATCAGCATGTGAATAAACGTTTTGCTAAAACTGTACAATTGTGCTAAAACGCCATTGTCGCCATTTTCAATTGTGGTGCTTGAAATTGGAAGCAAAATGTTCCAAATCACCATTACTTTTTATAAATATAGATATATTGTACTGCAATAAATTTCGCAAATCAGCCAAAAAAATAGTTGTTATCTCAGTCTTTTGTCGCATCTTGTTTATCAATATGTAGTGATAAGGCATCTTGTGTCATTTTTATTTCCTTTTTCTGAGTGAAGGAAAGTATTGGGTAATAATACATAATAAAGACTTTTATATATATAAAGTGCAATTTCATAGCATCGATGAAGTTGAAAAAATATTACATATGGTATAGAACATCTTGCAATCTGTCATTGCAATATGTCCAGCACTGATACATTCTCCTATTCCCATTTTAATTTGCTGTATATCAGCACTGTCTCCGTAATTTTAGCCTGTCTTGTTGTTATTTATGTTCTTTGATTATTGTATGTCAATCTTTGACCTGAATGACTGACAGCGATTTTCCATATATACACTGTGGACAATAAAGTTATTTCTATTCAATTCTATTCTATTCTATTCTACTCTAGTAATAAATACACATTTTCTTTTAGCGTTATATGAATATATAACTGCATGTGATCTTGAGAATGAAATAAAACACGTGGGTTTAATTGTTGTGTGAGCGAAAGACATACATAATTCTTATGAATATTGAGTAACTGTATTAATACATAATGACTAATATGATATAAATTTCTATTCAATCCTCTGCCTCTTCCTATCTCTGCTGATAGGACTTCAAGTGCGATCTCTATCCATTTAATGGTAGACTTGAAGACTTAAATGAAATGGTCACACGGAACGGATTTAGAATTCACAGAAGTTTCCATAGATCACTTGAGTGGAAGTATGGGTGTACTGAAAAAGATAAAGGTGGGGTAACATACGAACAGTTATAGATGATATACCGCTATGGAAATCAAGGCAAAAGTGGACAAAAACTAAAGTTGTTGCATGTTGGGTATTAAATATTAAGTGGGGGTAGAGGTGCCATAGTTATGTCCATTAATACTACTTTACCCCTGATAATTCACAAATGTCTCCTGGTTTGAATTTGAATTCAATAGGGAACTTGCAAACCCGCAATGTTGAATGTTGCATCATGGGAAAAGTGATGATAAATACTAATCGAATAGTATTGTAAACAATAATCTTACATTGTTTTTAACCACAAATGATCAATTCATAGTCACCCTGACAATTATGGGAGGTCTATTTTATTGGCAACTCGAGATGAGGTATTACGATAACCACAGCTAATCCCATAGTCCGTTGCGTCTGAGCATGCTCAGTCTAGATTGCAAGTTCCCTATTGTTTATGTGAAAATAAGAGCTGGGGATACAATTCTGTATTGCATGATGTCAAATCAATACCAAAAATGGAGGCGTGGTGTAAGTTGTAAAATTAGTATACGCACTGTGGTTGAGTGTGTGGCCATGTGAGGAAACCTTGCTATCGGAAATGCCTCCTACGGTGATCGCAATCAACAACGTGTTGTAACATGTGTGTCTAAGTTTACCTATGTTTTGATTTCCATAGTTACTGTAATAACAAACGTGAACAATCACTTTAAAACTGTTTACAATGATAACCGAAGCCATTTACAAACATTTACTAATTATTACCCTAAATATGAAACATAAGACCCTTTATATTTTGGTTCATAGCACTAATATCTCTGTAGCAATGTATGTAAATATATGTACAATTGAAAATAAATCATCATGTGACCTATCTAATTATGATCACGATTGTGAAATATGTTTCGAGGTAGAATGGGTTCAAGAAATTCAAATTAATTGTATTGAATATATCAAATGTTACAATTCATGATAATTAATTTAAGATTTTTGTTTGTCATTACAGCATTAATAAAAACTACTTTCAAACATCTGGATTACATACCATTGGAATTACACGACGAGTTTATTGAAGATGTATATCAGCTGTTTTGCTCTCTTGCACCGAAGGATGAAGAGGGAAATCCTTACTGGCGAATAGAATTCGTTTACTTGAAACTTGAGAAATAATCCGTTGTTTATCATACAGTAAATGTCGTGTTTGCATTCTGCATAAAGTTAGCATTCGAGATTCAGTGAGGAATGTCACCCGCTCTTTAGGTTCGTTCTGTGACCTGGTCACAAACTATGATAAAAAAAATGATTTCCATGAATTCGTCTCTGTTGTCTTTCTATTTTTTTGAACTTAATATTCATGACAGCTGTTTTCCACTGAAATGTATAGCATTTTGTACTCATGAATATTCAGTGTTCAACCATTGAATAATTTATTTCTGCTGACTCCCATGATGCAATAGCCCATAGTTAAGATACGCTATATGTGCAAAAGATCAACTTGATATTTCTCTGAAATTGCAAGTATTTGTAGGTGATCAAAAATCATGAATTGACTCTCAAGAATCAATAGTTTATGAAGATGTTCCTATTTCTAGGAATGGCGTTCCCCTTCAAACTAACGGATATTTACTTTAATTATTGATACCTACCGTGTGTGTGGTGGTGGTGGTTCGGGGGGGGGGGTTAATAAATGGTTTTGTGTCTATCTATCTATCTATCTATCTATCTATCTATCTATCTATCTATCTATCTATCTATCTATCTATCTATCTATCTATCTAGCTATCTATCCATCCATCCATCCATCCATCCATCCATCCATCCATCCATCCATCCATCCATCCATCTATCTATCTATCTATCTATCTATCTATCTATCTATCTATCTATCTATCTGTCTGTCTGTCTGTCTGTCTGTCTGTCTGTCTGTCTGTCTGTCTGTCTGTCTGTCTGTCTGTCTGTCTGTCTGTCGAAACGATATCTCAAAGGCTATTGTATGCATTCTTTATCAATCAATCAATCAATCAATCAATCAATCAATCAATCAAATGGATTCATATAGCACCAAACTCCAATACGTAGTAATCTTCAATGGCACTTTACAAGGTCTGAGTAGAGTTGTTAGTATGATCTTCTAAACAGATAAGTCTTTATGCGCTTCTTACAATTATCAAGGTTACATTCGATATGCTTAATACTTAATACCTATACAACAATGTATATTTAAAGTCATTTTTAAAAGTTTTCTCACTATATGTTATAGATTATTATCTAGCAAGTATTTTTCATTAGTTTTGGGATAAAGAAAATTGATAACTGGGTCAAAGGATAACAGCCTGATGGAATTTTTACTTTTTTTGTTAGTACATGACACATTTCATGGACATTCCCTGTGTTATCATGTGTGAACATAGTGTATGTATTAGATGTTACAGATTTATCATAATTTGATGTTTCACTCTTATTACATATAATGTTTTATCTCTAGCATTTGTGTTTTATTGATTTCGTGTAGAGACTAATAAAATGTTGACCAGTTTGAAAAAATAGACAAATTTATAATATAATTATATAAAGTAATGAAAAAGAATAGTTATTCGTCATATTTAACGGATTACCATTCATCAAAGAACAATCATTGTCCAGAGTTTAAAATGTGAAAACCAAACAAAATACTTATAATGAAGTCAAAGGTCACAAAACGCCTTCTTTTGGCATTTTTTATCTTATACATTTCATTTGCATGTTATATCGCACCGGACGCTAAATATTCCCCAATTCTCTCTGATCTGTATATTCCGACATTATATTGACCCTTTCAATTCGGGTAATTCTCGCCAGTTTGCAGGGGTTTGTGGAAACATTTTTGAATTTTTTAAACTGTACAATTTCTACTGATGAATTTGTGAAAACCCATTTTTATTGGTTCTGATGCTCATGTAATAAATGGCTCCAGAAATATCAGTACTACACTGTCTATGATATGCAAGTGTTTTGTCCACAGCTGTACTGAGGTTCAGTAGTGTCATAGGCATGGTAAAAATGTCAAAAACTACAGTCCAGATTGGTCTGAAATATGGTGGGAATGCCTGTAGACATGTATGTAGGTTAAAAATAGTTTATGACATAGTGATCCCATCTGTGATATGCAAATTAGGTTAGGCAGGTGAACAAAGATTCAAAACATACTTGCAAATATGCCTAGCAACATGCCTACGCCCATAGTAATATCCAAACGGGGGTGCATTTTGCAAAGATAATAACATGGACGAATAGATAAGTGAATAACCATTCAAACAAATGTATGTAAATATGCCTAGCGCCTAGCTACAACACCACGCCCATGGCAACATCCTAATTGTGGTATACATTGCAAAGATAAAAACAATACCGATGGAAGGCAAGTGAATAAACACCTAATATCAATAGCGATATCCTTGGAATAAAAATATGCAACAGCTTCGTCATTGCAAAAATAACATGGATGATTAGGCAAGTGTATAGCAGATGGCCCAGTCACCAAACAGCAGTTAACATACTGCCCATATACTTTCCATACCAACAGTGTGACGATGGTGTATATGGAATCTATAACAACAGGCTGTGTCGGCATGTATATTGATAAAAATGTTTTTAAAAAACCATAGCTACGGTGTCATATTTTTTACGGATTAACATTCATCCAAGAAATAAAGAGCCGAAAATGAGGAAAGAAAGACGATAACCTGATTTTTTTTAATGTGTAAACATAACCATCGTACGAATTCACATTATAAACAAAGTTGATGTTGTTGAAAATAAATGCTTTTCAAAAAAAACTGTGCCCAACGAAAGTATTCGGGTTTCTTGACTTCGTCCTTTGATTCTGACGTCATAGACGATAGATTCTAATACATTTGTATAAGGTGGCCTAAGATCTCGTTAATTTTAATTCAGAGTATAAGTTCCTCGATAAGAAAACGTAAATGTACAAAAGTCCGGTTGTTATATTATTTGAAGCGACTCCGATAAGTCTACAGGAGACTATTTGTAATAATAATCTGCTATCTGACAGTTTCCGTCAGCTATTCAGCTCAGCTACAGCCTGTTTAGTCTAGCTGCTAGACCTCGGATGTTCTTCCGATACAATACGACACGACACGACACGACACGACACGACACGCGAACGAATATCGCTATCGAGATTGGAACACGCCCTCACTGCGAACGTCGTTCGCTTATCGTATCGGAAGAAAGCCCGAACGTCCAGCAGCAGCAAGACTACAGGCTGTTGCCTTTGTTTCTACAGGAGACTTTAGTCGGTCTCAACGAGTTTTTTGTCGTCTCGTTCCATGTGACCTTTTTAGACTCCAAACTCTACGGTGCTGTTAAAAATATATGTAACATGCACATAATGTAATCAAGAATTTGATGATTATCTATGTCTCAAAATACCTGATTAATTTATAACTGAATTTGCTCAAAAAACTTCCACGGAAGTGACTTCCGGTGACAGAGTATAGAAGTTCTCGTCAGGACCAGGTATCCCCACCAACATCAGATGAAAATATTCAGTCCACTGAAGAAGTCAATGAAGTCGAGACATACTATTTGGACATGGTAATATTTCCTGCTTGTGATAAAATAGCCTTCATTTATTGTGAACCAATTTGATGAATCTCTTTTGATTATGTAAATAACTGATACAAATTAGCTAGAAAGTTTTGGCTTGCGCCACCTAGAGACGTCGTGATCAGCTTCTTTCGATTCTGATTAATCTACTCGTAGTTGATTCACTGCTTGTTCTACATACCACCACTGGAAACATGACTTGAGCCCACCTTTATATACAGTCGTTGTATTCAATGGTATGTAGACGACACGAACATAGTTTTTGTTGTCAAAGGTGCTTACATTAGTTGCACTGATATGAACACTCATGGCTGGCCAGCTGAGTTATTAAAAAAATGTATTTAGTTTACCCTTTTCCTGTCCGTCAAAATAAAGTTTGCCCGACACGTCCTAAAATGCCTTTCTGCCAATTTAAATAATTCTTGCACCAAGGGGTCAATGCAATGTACGGACACAGGACTATACTATGAATATGTGCCATGTTAGGAGAATATGTTGTATATAGCAAAATTTGTCATTTCTAACATTTATTTCTTTATGATGGTCCGAGTCCACCTTAAGGCCTCTCGGTGGAGTCGGACCAGATATCCAGGCTGTCGCATCAGTGTTGTGCCGAAATAAGTCAGTAGCAGGTCTAACCTTCATAGGTGCTGGGGAGGGGTACAGGCGCAGCTACTTCCCATAGCGCTAAGGACGACCGCGGTAGCAGGTCTTATCCAGGGGGTCAGGGGACAGGGGGCGGGTAGAGGTGAAGGTGCACCTACTTCCCACAGCCTAAGGGTGATCGCTAGTTGACCTATTATCAGCTATTCCATCAAGTGATCCCTCCGGAACCACTCCAGGATATGACCGATGACACCGCCTTCTGAACTATATATATGTAGAAAGTGCAAAATCTATCGACGGTTTCAAAGCGCTGTAAATTATTCAATCAATGACCTGCAAGTTACAATAATTAAAAATAGCCAAGCAACATTTGTATATCCACTATTCCCAATATCAATTAAACAATATCATGAATTGTATCATGGATTTGTCGCGCTGAAAGAAAGAAAGAAAGAAAGAATTGAAAATAATCGCCCAGTTTGATTACTCTCATTGACCTCTAGATGGCGTCATCTTGATTACTCACGTTGACCTCTAGGCGGCACCTTGCCCCGTCTATTACACGATTTACTAATTAAAGATAATATGTTGTAGAGGAGTGTGTAGATTGGCATAAAATATAGTCGTCACTTCAACACAATAAGTGAGTCTTTAAAACTTGACAAACTAATGTTCACAGCCCCCTTTACGCTCTCAAAAAATGTCACACCCCCCCCCCCTCCTCCGAAATGAACCCAAGAATGTCGGTAGCCCCGACAGTTTATTGTTTCTTCTACGATTTCCCCGGGTCGATTTCATTCACTATTTTAGCTGTGTGAAGACAGTTAATACAGAAAAAAAGTGACTTTAATAGGATCATATTAACGGCCTTGTGCCGAAAATAAATATTTGGCCCTATTCTCAAAATAGCATGTTTGTAATTAGGACCTTAACTTATGGTACTATTAAACCCTATCATATAGAATACTACATTTGTATACAAATATATTCAGTCGATTTAAGGGCGTTGAGTATATATTGAAAGTTAGAAACACAGTACACTGTATACAGACCCGCATACACGTGTTTTGTCATGGTACGTCAAGTTCTGCAAATTTCTATTTGTTTATCTTCATTCATTCATTTATTTGTTTCTGACAGTTTTTAGGTTCCTTGACATTACAATGGAAATCACAAACCCTGAAACAAAACGTCGCCAAAAATCTCATTAACATTGCCACAGTTTTTGTCTGGCCAGACAAAATATCTCTTTGATGTTGTAAATGTTCTTGTCTGGCTCAACAAAAATCTAATTAATATTTCCACATGTTATCGTCTAGCACAACAAGAACTGAACTACAATTGATACATTTTAGTCAATTGACTGTCTCAAAAATATCAAAGAACGCGCCAGACCTTAGGTTTACCCATAGACAGTGGAGGGGAGACCCTCCACTGTCTATGGTTTACCAGGCTGGGACATATGAATTTGGCGTTGATCTCCTTAAGATAATGGTAGCTCACACAAAGAAAGTATAACAATATCGGTAAAGATGTTTGACGCGCCAGACAATTGACGAAACGCTGTTGGTAAGATTTTTGTCTAGCCAGCCGATAGAATGTAGCTTTGTTAATGAGATTTTTGTAGAGCCAGACGACGTTTTATTTCAGGGTTTATGATTTCGGTTATACTAATTTAATAGAGGATTTGAAACACTTTGTCCTTGGTGTGTAAATTAGTCTTAAACTCAGAGTCATAAAGGAAGCAACATCTTTAAGAGTACTCTGTGACTCTGTGGTTGTCTTTCTTGTAGACACATCATGTCAAACACCTAGACTGTATTATGATGTCATCGATCCGGGCTTATCGGCCTGCCCTAATTTTGGAAATAAAGGCTGATCTGTCAGTCCAGTCAAACTACTACCCGGACCAGAACGCGAACCCGATTGTGTTATACATTCGGTAGCCATCCTGGTTGGAAATACCAACAAGATGAAATAAATTTAGTCTTAGACTCATACTAATGGTATTACATCAGATTAATACACCAGATGGTGGACTGTACTTCTTGAGAGGGAGGGTGGAGAGAGAGAGAGAGAGAGAGAGAGAGAGAGAGAGAGAGAGAGAGAGAGAGAGAGAGAGAGAGAGAGAGAGAGAGAGAGAGAGAGAGAGAGAGAGAGAGAGAGAGAGAGAGAGAGAGACATTTTGTACATTTATTACTTCTTTTCCAATTAATTGATTTACACTCAAGGACTTGGCATATGTTGTTTTACATTTACAACTAGGAAGTCATGATAAAATAGTTTTATAAATTTACAATCCAAAATAAATACCCAATCCTCATCCATATGGCCACTTTAATCTAAATTAGTAATGTTGTTTATTCACATGGCAAAATTAGCCACACAGTCACAGGCCATGATGTAAATTATAAGGCCACCCATAATTAACTCTATGTTTCTCAACATAAAGCCTAAAACAATGATGGGTATGTTGGTCAGTCGGTTGAAAATGTTATAACATTTTTTTTTAAAGTCAGGTGGATGTGAATATGTTGGTGATACTTTCATTTCATAACTGTGCTTCAACATTCAGATAAGAATTAAAGTCAGAAGGAAACTTTGAACTATTTATTTTAATACAGTTCCCGAATTCCACTATAAACGATAATTTTTGCTCAGATACATGTTTGAGATGTCGTTATCATAGAATCAGTGACGTGATATTATTTGCCAGATTTAAGATATATAGGATCAGTCCAATATCTTTAGATACAGAATTTTGAAAAAAAATAATATTTCTAGACCCTCAAAATTACTCAAAAGTGATATTATTTTTCAACGATATTATTAAAATCTATTATCATGGGACAATAACATGGAATGTATGAAAATTTTGATATTGGTGATTTTGCCGATGTTTAGTTTCTAAGGGAATATGGTGCCCCCCCCCCCCCCATTTTCTTTCAGATTTGAATTCATTGCTATGTATTCTATACACCCGCTAAGTTTCGTTTGGATTCTATGGTTAAACATGAAACTAGCAGACCTCCTCCAGTACAGCCACCCTAATCATAACATGTCATTTTTGGAGTAGGCAACAATGCCACTTTACTGACATTGGATTGGAAATTACACTATCAGAATAAACTCGCCACACTTTTTGATATTCTGAAGAAAATATTTTATTTCATCATGTACTGAATTGTGTATGTGTCAGTAGACAATAGGCAAACAAATGATAATATTAATTTGGACTTTATACAATGCATACTTTAACCTTCATTTATATGGACCTCCTGTGAAAAATATTGGTACATTTACAATAACATTGATAACAAGTGGTGCAATAACTGAAGCCTTTTTTCGATAGTATCAATAAATACAATGACTCCTACTGATGTTGTACAGGCCCCAATACCCAATAGTAGTTGCATTACTAAGTATGACCCCAGAGTCCATACACATTCATTCTCGCAAGAGTTTTTTTGTCTGTGTGTTTCTTAAAGTCTTTTGGCTTGAATCATTTTTATTGCAAACGGCAGGGGACTGCTATGGTTTAACTCCTTTTTTCTTTTTCTGTAAGAGAATAAAAAAAGAGGAAGTGTTAATTTAAAAGAATTTTGCATATGACTGAAATTCAAAAGGTAAAGGCATAAAACAAAACAAAACAAAACAAAACAAAACATAGCTGTCCTTGATTTAATGTCTTTGATGGTTATCTTAGTTTCATAATGAGGTCTGCATCTAGCTGCTATGCATCGATATCCCATAATTTATTGCTACCTTCAGTGGTGCCATGTTTGCCTTTTAACAATGTTTATATTACATGTTTGCCACCTTTTTGAAGTGGATAATCCGACACAATGTTCGAGGTGTTGATACTGATAAATAATTAATTTATTGATAAAATAAACTGACTCAATTCTGGAATATATTCGGTTAAATTATGATTATGAATAATTCCAACAAATGCTAGTGCAAAGTATATGTATATATACATATACAAAGTTAGTAGTTGGTATGCCAACCAGCGACCAGAGTTCCTTTACATATGTTCCCAAAAATTGTTCTATTGATATAGAAATTTCGGCAGAACAGAAATAGTATTTCATGTATTGTTTATGAACTAATCTGCCCATAAATACAATGTCTATTTTTAGTATTTGAATGATATGGTTTTTTTTGACAATATCCAGTATATGTATGGCTCCAACTGAATGTAGTGCTGCCTTGGAAAGTTGGACAGGAAGTTGTGGAGGTTGACTTTTTTTTACAGTAGCGCTGTGTAGGAGCTTGAGGTCTGCATATGTTATAACAACTACTGCAACATGAAGAATCATGTCTAGGACACCAGTAGAGTTCTCATCACAAATTCATACTTCATAGAAAATGACATTATTATAACTTTTTAAGGTAACAAAATAATTTTTATAATAATCACACTCAGTTTCCATGCCACTATGTGCACAAATCTATGTCACACTTATTGACAATGACGTGGTTCTAAATACATGTATCACAGTCTGTGTGTGTATTGTATCTTTATGTTTTGTACAGACTTTAATCAAAAGTGGGGCCTCAGGTATACACTGGACCATCTAACGGGGAAGGGGGGTACAGATGAGGCACATTCCATCTTAGCTGTGCTTTATGCTTACGATGCCCAGCAAGTAATTTCTGCCAACTGAACAGTGCATGATGTTGCTAAAATTGAGTTCTCCAAATTGTTAAATGTGGTTTTACAAGTGGTTTGCAAGACACTTCGGGTGAAGAATTATGGGTAATAAACAATGGTACGAGCCTGTGTTTGTTCTAACAGCTGCTCTAAGCATTCTATGGCATTGTGACGTTCCTTACTTTGTTTACTTCCCATAATGCCTCTCTACAGTGTCCAACAGGTCTTTTCTGAGCCACATTTGCCAAATGTAACAGCTTTATTTTAATGGAGTGGGGTTGCTTGAAATACAGGGTTGCTTGAAATACAGGGGTGCTTGAAATGCAGGGTTGCTTGAAATACAGGGGTGCTTGAAATACAGGGTTGCTTGAAATACAGGGGTGCTTGAAATACAGGGTTGCTTGAAATACAGGGTTGCTTGAAATACAGGGTTGCTTGAAATACAGGGTTGCTTGAAATACAGGGTTGCTTGAAATACAGGGTTGCTTGAAATACAGGGATTGCTTGAAATACAGGGTTACTTGAAATACAGGGTTACTTGAAATACAGGGGTGCTTGAAATTACTTTTGTGGGCTTTCTTAGAGTAAGGCATAGATTAAAATCTGCATCACTATTTTTTGCTTCTAACGTTAGGCTTGACAAAAATCCTCAACATTCTATACCTGTGATTTTTTTATCTTTGCTTTGAGTGCAGTCACATCAATCTCTGCCTTCTTCTTTGATTTTTCTGGTTTTGCTGTCTTTGGAGTCGGTTCCTTTGGTGGAATGAAGGATTCATTTCGCTTTTCTTTCCTTTTCTTTTCAGCTTCTGCATGCCTTTGCTGAAAACAGAGTGTAAAACACAATATCAATACTGATGCATATGTTTACCTTGCACAGCACCTCGATATAGTTCCAAATTCATTAATACCATTGCACAGACCTATAGTGCAACAACCTCTTCTATTTCATCAACTTCCTAGGGAGTATATATAGGTAGAGTGGAAATAATAATCGTATTCAGTTTCATTAATCAAACAAGTTTGAACTCCAAGTTCACTGTAGTATAAAGAATATTTGCAGGTCTACATTTTGCAGTTGTGTCCACCCACCGTGGTTTATTACTTGCACAAATTTGATAGAGGTGACTGATCTCAGGTTTTTCGTTAATGCGGCTGGTATCAAAGATGTTGGATCATTGCAACAGAATACAATTATAATTTCCAAAATACATTAACTGTAACATCTATTTAAAACAATGCTGTATAATACTTACCTTTCTTTCATCTCTGATTTTGGCTTTCCTTTGCTTTTCCTCAAGAAAGTATTCACCTGTAGCAATTTGTTTATCGATCTGAAGAGAGAATAACAATGATATTTTAAAACATTTTATCTGCAGTGTTTTCATTAAAGTTTGGGAACCCAGGAAACAGCAGGAAAAATCTGGTAAAACTAGCATAGATTATAATGCTTCGTACCATAATATTAGTGTATAGAGAATCCTGGTAAAATGGTGACTACCCTCTACAAAAACACTGAAAGAAAATCTGGATGATATGCCTGAGGAACTCAGGTAGATTTACTGACTGACTGTCATTGATTACTTGATGACAAAAAGTGTCTTAGTTGCAGTCCCATATTCCAACTGAGTGAAGAAAAATGTTGGAGAATAATATATTGTACTTGCGCAAACTTAATTCACATAATGTTGAAGCTAATAGTGGTAATTTTGAACATTTTAACTCATACATCAAGTAAAATAGAACTAATGACATAGGTACTTGTTGTCTTGCTGTAATATGACCATAAACTGAATCCCATATTTGAAGTCAAAGAACAATACAGACGGAAACCCCTATCCTGTCACACTGGAGTTATGTCTCCTTCGTTCTCAGCCACCAGTATATTCTGTCTAAACTTATTCGACTTCACTTTAAGTGTGTAATATAATATAGTAAAACTCCTTACTTTACTCTCTGGCTGTGGTGGTGGGAATGGCGTGTATTCCTTCTTGACTCTCTTCTTCCGTGGTTGTTTCCTTTTACTCAAGTTTTTGTGGTGAAATTTGGGTAGAAATCTTTCCCATGATTCATTCCTTAAATTAGGGTCTTTGGCTAATTCTCTTTTAATCATTAGTGTCTGAAATGAAACATAATATGACAGAATACCATAACACATGAGTGCAAGTGTGTGTACTTGTGGTATTTGCATGAGTGCAAGTGTGTGTACTTGTGGTATTTGCATGAGTGCAAGTGCATGTACTTGTGGTATTTGCATGAGTGTGGGGTCATGGGTTCAAATCCAACTGGAAACAGGATTTTTCTGTGACTAACCCAAACCCTGAGTGAGTGTTCTACAGGGTCGAGGAGTAGGCTGTATCTATCAACCATGTCTTACTCACAAGACGAGTGCGATTTGGGGATGGGGGGGGGGGGGAACCTCCTGGAGTAATGACTCAAACAGTCGGAGACGAATTCTGGTTGGCTACACATTAGTATGAGATTTGTATGTGTACTCCTATAATATTGTGTCACTTGTAGGTACATGAACAAGATGCTTACAGAACAAACAAAAAACAACACATGACAATGAAAGTAGGAGGTAAATAAAGAAATCATGGCAAGTTCACTACATCAGATTATAATCAGATTGCTACTTACCTTTATATTATAAATAGGGTGAATATTTTTCATAGTGTCTGTTACAATTTTTCTGACATGTTTAAGGCCAGCGTATGGACCCAATGCTGCCACTGTGTTTCCTTGTACCATTACATAACAATTAGTTAATAGTTCTATAGCCTGGAATCAACAAAGAGAAAGCAAGTAAAATATGTGATATCAGTTGATGATACTGCCACCTAGAGGTCATCTGTAACTATGAACTTGATATGGTGATGAGAACCAAGACGATAGCTTTAGTAAGTTTAGCCAATTTGGAAATATGCACTTGGGGGGCTTTGGCTTATCTTTAGCAGGTAGTGAAAATGTGTCAATCAAAATATTTCAGGAATCACAGTGTGTATGATATCATGAAATGTACACAATGTGTATTCATTGAATTCAGCAAATCACAGTGTGTCTGATATCACAATCAGTGTTCATTAGAACTCAGTAATCACAGTGTGTATGAAATGAACACAATGAAGTGTTCATTTGAACTCAATAATCACAGTGTGTCTGATATCATGCAATGGGAGGCTTGCATACTTGGATAGTACAAATATTATTCTGTATATATGTTACACCCAATCCGTGAAACTGCCCAATTCATGAAATGTGCAATGTAACTTTGCCCAGTTCATGGAATGGTCAACCTTATGCAATTGAGAGTATAGATTACGATCTAAAAGGGCAAAATTAAATTTTTGGGGCAAGAATTTTGAACTGGGGTGTTGATTATCGAACTCTATTAAAAACACAAGCTACTCTGAATTATGATAAAATAAGAATTGTTAAATGATGAATTTGGAAATACATGATAATAAAGTTGTTTGATTGATATTTATTTTTTGTGTTGTGTCCTATAAAATATGTTCATTTCATGTACTGGGCATATCTTACCATACCCACTTCATAACCTGGGCAACACGATTAACTATTTCATGAACTGGGTAAAGTTACCTACCCATTTCATGAATTCGGCAAATTCACAGATTGGGTGTAACATATACACACTTGGCTTATCTTTAGCGTGTAGTGAAAATGTGTCAATCGAAATATTTCATCATATGATATCATGAAATATACACAATGTGTATTCATTGAATTCAGCAAATCACAGTGTGTCTGATATCACAATCAGTGTTCATTTGAACTCAATAATCACAGTGTGTCTGATATCATGCAATGGGAGGCTTGCATACTTGGAAAGTAAACATATACTTCTGTATATACACATTATAATATACTATATACTGCACCTTCAGTGTTGAGCCATTTGGCCCAATAAGTCTTTGTCTTCTTTTAACAAATCTTTCTTTATTACGAACTAATGATGCAGTTTTTATAACTTCAGCCGCTACTCCATCTTCTAGAACCCGTACTGCCTGAGACAAAAAAAAACGACAAAAAAGAAATATAAAAAAAAATTTTGGGGAATATGTCATTTCTTGATCATACAAGAAATGTAGCAAAGATCGGAAGAGTCTCGTTAAATCACATGGCTACAAATAACAATGATAAAAAGTGGATTCCTGACTGACCTGATCAGCTGGTACACTTCTAGCCAATAGTTTTATCATATCCCTAGCTTTGATGATGACGAACGGGTCAAAGGTCTTCCTTGTTGTGCTGACCGTCATACTGCCCTCAACGGCATCTAGAGTTGCTTTGATACCCTGGCAAGACAAAAATTAAAAGTGGCTGGGTAATCGAGACTAATAGTAATTGGTTGGTTGTGACAACTTGGACTAAATTCTTGTAAAATAGTGGCATGTACAAGTACAATCATAGACCCTACTTTCATGCAGGGTCTATGTTAGCACATTTAAAAAACACTTAAAGACTTACCTGTTTTCTAAAACATTTTGACTGTACAGCGCCTTTGAACTCTTGTCATAGTGGAATTGGCGCTATATAAATTGCATCGATTGATTGATTGATATGGTACAATGGATTACTTCAAAGTGTATATGTTATATGTACAAGGGACTTCTTAATCCATCAACGTTGACTTTGTTGTTTATTTAGAAGGTCGCTTTATAATAAACACAGTGATATTTCAATATTTTATTCCTTTTGAACAGAAATGAAATTGTTTTAGAATATCTGATGACAGCAAGTACACATAATTAGGTTTATATTTGTCAACAGCAGTGACAGATCCAATATGGCCACCAGTAATTGCATCACTTGTTGAAACATTCCACTGAAACTGAAAGAAAACCATTTCTATTAGCGTGGCATGGTATCTAGATAATCTGATTAAAATCCGATGTAGTGAACTGGGCACGATTTCTTTATTAAGCTCTTACGCTTACTGTCGTGTTTTTGTTGTTGTCGTGTGAGCACTCGATACCTAACATCTAACACACTACCATAGGTGTTCTCAGACCCAATCTCGTACTTGCGAGTAGCCAACCAGAATCCATCTTACAATATAACACTCAGCGTTCGAAATTGAAAGAAAAACCATCACCAATACTGATAACTCTTTTCAAACAGAGTGCTTTGAAGTACTGTAACTATCTGTATGTTTCGGCGCATTATGCATTCTCATTCGTTGAGAGAATTCAGTCAGCACTCTCCTTTGGCTTGAGAACACCTACGGTATTGTGTCAGATGTAGGTAACGGGTGCTCACAGAAGTTGAACAAAATAAAACACATAACAACAAACTTAAGTGCTAAATAATGAAAATGCGCCAAGTTCACCACATTGGATTTTAATCATATTGAATATCTTGTATGATGTGTCTATTACTCTATACTTACATGATCGTTTAGTGTCTGTTGAACAAAAGGCCAGCATTCTCTCAAGTACTTCTCTCTGTATTTTGGAAATAACGTAGCAAATGAACTCTCTTCAATCATCCCTCGTGGATTATCATCTTTGGTGAATGCTGGCTCCTTCCACCCTTCAGGCACAGTCAGAAGATCTGAATCATTTTTACCTAACAATGATAAAGATACATTATAGATTTATATCACCCTGAGTCACAGTTTCCAGACATGTAGTTTTAAACTTTCTTCAGTGTTTTTTGTTAAATGAGTTAACCAGGTGAGGTGTAAAAAAAATTGTTTGGTTTCAGTTACCTGACACCACTTACTTTTACACTGCCAACCCTAAACTTTTTTCCCCCATATTTGAGAAAATAAATAAATAAAATTTCGAAAACTGTGAAGAATCGCGAGAAACAGTGGATACGGAAACTGACATCAACTTAAACAGACAATATAAAACTGTTTTTTCCCATCTGTAATGGCTGTAAATCTGATGGGAAGAAACCGATAACACAGAGACCATATGGAAAACAATGGAAAACATAACTGCCTGAACTAGACACTCACACATGGGTGGGGTGGGGTGAGGTGGGGTGGATCAAAAGTCTACCTATCCCATCTATTGAGTGTAATCGGAATCACATAATTTTCTTTTCGGCCTATCTATCTATCTATCTATCTATCTATCTATCTATCTATCTATCTATCTATCTATATCTATATATATCTATCTATCTATCTATCTATCTATCTGAGTTCCAGTCATTTTACTATGCTTCCCCATCAAATTAATGCTGTAGGAAATCTATGCAGGTTTATGCGATTTCCACGTTTATTTTTAAACCAACATTCCAAATTTGTAGCAAAAACGCTATCCCTATAACAAAGCTTAGCACTGGATGCATTGATTATACATGTATAAGGTGATGTTGATAGTTGACTTACACCTCACACTATGGTTCCATGGCCCTAAATACTAGTATGTGATGTGAGGGTTGTGAATTAGATGTGCACATAAAGTATTTGAAATCTAAATGACGTGGCCGTGGCCATCACTGTTGTAGTATGTGGAAGCAGGTTCTTGTTAATATTTCTTAAAAATCTTTCATTGTTGCTGATGACTTTATCGACATACAGTTTGGCAGTTTTCATTTTCTTAAATTCAATAACATAAAACTAATATATGCTTTATTCGAGCCCGAGAAAAGCGTCAGCAGCCCGGATAGTGTTATTGTTAATTCCAATGATTTTCAAATTAGTCCATGTGTACCATACAATCGCGTCGTTCCATGGAAGTAATTCCATGCCCGTAATCAGTACGTAGTCTGGAAGACACTTCTTTCGCAGTGAGTGAACCTGCGCGATCACAGAAACTAGTGTAATTTTACCCCTTTCGTATATAGTTGGTTATGTACGTCAATGTTAACGATATTATCGACATTTTATTGTAATCTGATAGAAATATTCTGAGACATAACTCGGGAAACAAATGCCTGTGGTACGTACGCAGTGAATTTCATCGTGAAAATGGTGGATATGAACACAGCATATCGCCAATTATATTTACCCCATCATTATGATCTTACTGTCAATGTGCTTATATCGAAAATTAGATTAAAACTATAGATTCTGAACATTCTGGCGTTTAAACACCAAGAACTGAGCGATCGAGCGTGGCCTTACCTGTGGAAGTCGCCATGTTTCTTTTCTGTTGACCTCTTCAACAGCAACAGCGCCGCCAACGATGAACTTATTTCACACTCACACCATGGCTTTGCTCTATCCCCGCCGGGGCTCTATCCATGCTCTATCCTTTACTCTCAAGTACCATGGAGGTATAAGGGCCTCCATCATTCTGGCAAACCAGAGTTATTATTTCTACCACTACATTTCGAAATATGTGGGAGGCTAGTTAAGAACGCTGCCGTAAAACAGGCCGTGGTTTGCGACGATGGAACGTGTACGATAAAAGGTCGGGGGCGGGACCAATGTGGACACTTGATCACACTCCAGGATTCAAACTCCAAAATTGAACACGTCAGTTCACACACTGTTTTACTCGGACTCCCAGATGTTTGTCATGGAGAACAGTCAAGTTGATGTGTTTAACTTACACATGTCCTTCAACCAATTAATATGTGATAGCTCAGACTACCAAGTGTGGTGTGAGGTGATAGGCACCAAAGGAGCAAGCAGAATTTACGGGGGGGGGGGGGTTGAGAACAAAATATTTTGGCAAAAAATGTTCACCCCCCCCCTCCGCCATCTAAAACAATTTCATGCCTCTCCCACCCGAAATTAACCCACGAATGTTCGTAGCCCCCCCCCCCCCCACCTCTGCATATATATATAAGCTTATAGAGAGAGAGAGAGAGATTTAGAACACTGTTCTCTCCAGTGAGACACTTATATTCATATGTTTATTTATATATATATATATATATATATATATATATATATATATATATATATATATATATATATATATATATATATACTCGGCATATACAATTACATGTCTATACTGGAGCAAACAGTGCTCAGTATGTATACATGACAGTATCGTCTGGTGATATACATATTTATATATATATATATATATATATATATATAACTCGGTGAGTATCAATCTGCTAAGACAGTGCTCTATACCGCAGTGGCAGAGCGTAATAGTTATATATATATATATATATATATATATATATATATATATATATATATATTATATATATATATATATATATATATATATATATATATATATATATATATATATATATATATATATATATATATATATATATATATATATATATATATATATATATATATGTATATTAAACAGCGGTAACACCCCCTCCCCGGTCCCACATTCTGTATTGTACACTACATTAAATTAACAGTACTACTCAACTTCAGTGCCCATAAACAACGGTCTACGGTATATTCCGTTCAATCTCTCGTATCCTCACAAATAACTAGAATCGCAAAACGTTGATAATACGATTTGAAAATCTCAACGCATAAAGCCAAAATGGGGATACCAAAAATTTAAAATCCCCATCCGCATGGATTCCATGCAACTTTTCCTCTTTATTACCATACAGTAATTTTCTTTCCATTTTCTTCTGCGCCTCGCGAGCTCTGCTTGCAGAGATTAGCTACTCTATAAATCTTCTCCGTTATTATTAACATTGTTATTATTAGCGGAGAGCCATTTGATTTCTGGGGGGGGGGGTATGGACGAAGTAGGTATGGGAGCAAATTTTTTTTCCAGTCAGAGTGACAGCAATTTTTTTTTGTCCTGCATCAATTTTTTTTTCAAATGGAGTAGCAGTGCAAATGTTTTTTTAATTAGTCGTTAAGTTTGTAATGCGTTGTTCATACCTATACCACGTCACAATGGTTCACAACTGTACCGTTTTTTCCACTATAGCTTTAGGATACTTAGCTTTAAGATGCAAATCAAGGGGAAAATAATTGTTTTGTGTAAAAACGTTAAATTACAACTTTAAATTATAGAGCAGTTCCAAAATCAACTCTGATCAGTACTAAACCTGCTTTTCTTTGAATCAGTCAATTCCTCTAAGTTCTCAGGGAAGATATTATTTTTTTGTATTTCGTTATATTTGTTGTTCCTCAATTTTCATTGTCCACTTGAGAAAGATTTATTTGTACATCTTTATAAGAGATTTATATTGAAAGAAATATATATTGATTTTAACACTAGTCTATTGACTCCTGTCTTGTTTTTTAAATTGTCTTAATTTACAGAAGCCAAATAGTCCCCTTCCGATATTGACTGTGTCATTGAGATATTGCAACAAAAATCCTGAAATATGTTTTCTTGGGTCAGAAAAGGAAATGAAAACTTTGTGTGCACTTGGGTTTAAAGCAGAGCTATATAGTGCATGCTTTAATGATAAGGAATTTATACTTGTATTAAAAAACATTTGTGCCGCCTATGGCGGCACGCCGCCAAAGAATACATGAGAATAAGGTTTCCAAATTTGCTCATTTCTGGTGCATTGTGACAATTTTTTTTTTCACTTCTGTCTATTATGACAATTTTTTTCCCCCAAGCCATTACAGGATCAAATTTTTTTTTCTGGTTCACCTGGAAACAAATTTTTTCCCCTCAAAATCCTCCATACCCCCCCCCAGAAATCAAATGGTTCTCCCCTTAAAAACATTATTCAATTATAATAAAGCGGTAATTTCATTTACTCATGCATAATTTGTTTGTTTGTGTATATTTAGTTTTATTTATTTATTTACTTATTTATTTATTTATCTATTTATCTATTTATTTATTTACTTGCTTGCTTTCATGTTTGTTTGTTTGTTTGTTTGTTTGTTTCCTTATTTATTTTCTGTTTAACCTCAGACCACTAAAAAGAGTGGTCTGAGGTTTAACGTGTTTCCTGAGATCCTTGTGGTTCAGCCAAATTTTCATTGCTGTTAATTACAAATATGACAATAATTTATAGGTAAAGGGCTTGATGAAATTCCAGGTTGGCTCGACATGTCATGGAAAGCATATAGTCTCGGTTACCCAGCCTCTTGCGTTGAGGGCAACGGCAAGAGGCTGGGTAACCAAGACTATGGAAAGCAGTGCAGTGATCACTTTCACTTAGGAACTGGTTCCATAACTGTGGGTCATACCACTGCACTGATCATATCGTACTATATATAACGCATCATTTACGCAAAATTTCACTTTATATATTCTTTCCACCATGATTCTTAAAAAGCCTTTATTAACATAAATATTTCAGTGACATACCAGTAATTTGCATTGACCTCAGTATACAAGTTACAGTGCTGAGCTCTGGTGCTGAATTCTGTACGTACATAATCTCACCGACAGACTCTTGTACATGTGACGATAAGTTAATTTCTCGCGAGATTTCAACCAATACGTACGAGAGGTACGCCCTCCGCCAAAGACCAACGCTTTGGGACGCAGCCATTTTCACAGCGTTGAAAAGGAAAGCACACGCGAGTAGGTATTATCAACGTTTTTCGGGCTTATATTAGCCGTTTTTCGTGTTAGCTTGATTGTCGGGGTACGATATTAGGTTTTAAATAATTTACAGACCTCGCACAGTTAAAATGTGCGTTTAATAGTACGGCGTGTGAATTTTGGTAAAACATGGCGTCGAATATGTTGTATGTATGTGAAATTTTAGAAACACGACGTCGCGTATGCCACCATGTTCATGATGTTGCATCATTTCTCTCAATTCTTTTCTCAATCTGTGCATTTATCCATCTTTCAGCAATGAGCCGTTACAGATCCTACTCTCGTTCACGATCGAGATCTCGATCCAGGTCACCCAGAAGAGATCGCTATGGCTCTAGTCGGCATCGGAGTTCACGCCATTCTCGATCAAGATCCCCAGACGAAATAACCGGTTATCGAGTGTATGTCGGCGACTTGGGGATTGATTGTTCCAAAAAAGAAATAGAAAAGCAATTCGGCAAGTACGGAACAATCGATGAAGTATGGGTTGCCAGAAATCCACCTTGCTTTGCGTTTGTGGTGTTCCTCAATAGAGAAGATGCCGAGGAATCGATACGAGACATGGATGGGAGGCAAGTATTAGTTTACTTCCCCCTTTTGGAGATTGGTTTAATTTCATTCGTGCACAAGCAAATGTTGAAACTCTCGCCCTTTCGACTCTTGGAATGTCCCTTCATTTAGGTTCTTTGTCAAACAACATTCAGGATTTTTGCTACCACCATGTCTAAGTTAAAAGAAATCAGCAATTGAATAACTGACTGTGTCGGTTTGTGAATTTAATGAAACCGCTAACAATCGTAGATGCCCCCTGCCAAGCTTCGGCGGCCATTTTGATTTAGAACGTTTCCTCTACCCCCTTGTTATTCCTACTATTCTAGTAATAACTTCCCCCGGTGATGCATGCCTTCTTTCAAAAAGTATACTTTTTGAGAAATTTGGTGTGCATCTTTCTTGGCAATACCGCTGACAATTCTTTCTTTGATTTTAACGTTATGCTAGATTTTGCATATATTCTATGACTACTATGTGAGACAATAGTGACTTACAAATTTAGCAGGTAATGTTACTTGGATTAGTGTATTGTGAGTGTAAAAGGTGGTCAAAGTATTATGAATAATGTAATCTGTCTCTCTCCAAAGTTGTAAACTCATAGCATTTCATGTTAATACGTGTTTACAATTGGTAGGCAAATATATATCTTATTCTTAATGCCATATTGACAATTTAGGTATGTATTGGAAATCTGTACCATTTCATTAAAGACTTATTTTGGCATACAGTATTTCACTGGAGAACAGAAACATGAAAATAAGTAGCGATTAAAGTGCCTCTTTTGTACATAAATAGTGTACCACGCTTAGTAGTGCATAAAAAAAATCAGTCTTTTAAGAACTAAAACTATCCATTCATAAATACAAATTCATACTGTGACCAATATTTAGTTAACAGCTTTTCTTTCATACTAGGATGCTATGTGGTGGGAGGGTTCGTGTAAGCCTTGCACGGCCACGAACACGTGGTCGGGGACGCAGGGGCTACGATCCTAACCTTCGGTGTTATCAGTGTGGAGGGCGAGGCCACTTTTCTCGAGACTGCAATAACTATTCTCGTACCAGCTATAGACGGTATGTATATGTAAATCAATACAGGTAGAATCACTGTACATATTTTTCAAGTTACACTTAAACATACTAGTAGTATGTGCCTCAGATACTAGAATAACAAACTGTATCCTTTCCTTCAAAACCTATTCTCTGTGAAAACCAAGAAATAAATCGGTTCATTTTACAAATCTTTGAAATGGGGCTCCAAATGATAACAATGTTCAATGTATTGCCATTTTAGAATTCAATATGACAGTCAAATTAACTATGGGAAAAGTCAAAAGAACCTACAACAACTTGAACAAGCTTTAAAACAGAGTTTGAAGAGATTTCAATTTTCAGGGAATTCATTCCCAGGGGCACATACTACCTTGCATCTTTAATATCTTAAGTTATTACATTTGATGTATACTCCTCCTTGCACACTCCTTTATCAAATTTATTTTTAAATTTTAAACAAATTTTCTAGCTATTTAGAGCTCATAATACAATCAGTTTTATGTATAATTTATATTTATATAAGATGTATAATTTATTCATCTTTGTGTACAATACTTGTTTTTGTAAGCCTGTTCAGTTTCTCTTGTCTTATATTCCCAAAATTTGAAAGCATCAAAGTAGAAGGTGTTTAATAGTTGACACTGTTTTTCAAGAGAAGAACCAACACAAATGATTATACAGATGTTGATAGATTACTAGAATTGGTTTGAAAGTTGTTCCACATTTCCTACGACAGTGACAACATTGGTGTGTTACGGTAAACCTCCTTGATAATGTCATCTTATAAATACTATAGGTGAACATACTAGTAGCTGCCATTGTCTGGAATTTTTTCTCATCTGTAAGTTTGTATGATCAGTTATTATTATATAGTAAGTAAATTATTTGAACTTGTGTGCTACAATTGTACACAAAATAGATGTACCTGTATCTCTGCAAAGTAGTCTTATGAGGGAGAAGCTGAAACCACGGTCTATTTGTTTTGTCCCATCATTACTTGTTGCATGGACAGTGAGTCGATGTCATCCAATTTCCTGTATACTTCAAGAATTGGAATAAACTTGGTCCAATCTATCAACATCTGTATAATATTTTCACTTGTTCTTCCAATCAAAATGTCACCAATAATCCTTTAGCTATTTTTTGGACTTGTGTCACATTATCAGAGACATTTTAGACATTTTGGATGCCCCTACATGTACAGCAGGATGTGATGTGTCGAAAAGACAAATGAAAAGAATCACCAATTATCTATTTTCTGTATAACATGTACTGTTGCCACCAATTATTTGGCTTTGTTGTTGCTTTGCCTTTTCTCTGACTTATTTTACTGCTACTACTATATGCCAGGCTGTTGTGATATTGGTTAGTTGGTATGGTAACTGGTTACCATGGTAACAATGCAGTAATGGGATGAGAGATGATGATGATGATGAATTGTAATGGTGGATAGATAGGGGTGATAAAGTGGTATTGAATGGTAGAATCATGAAATGGTTAACTGATATCGAGTCCGTAAATCGTCAGAAACAAATGGTCAAATGGTCTAAGTGCAGTGGTAGAGTTGTGTTATATAAACACTATGTCTTCATAAAGACATCAGTGTTTACATACTAAGGTCCCTGCATTACTTGTGCAATGGTTTCATACAAGTCAATATTGGCCAGTTGAGATAACGAGTTTAACATCTCATACAAGTTGTATGGTAAGTAAGTACCCTTTGGGTTGTCCACTTTTTGTACAGCCAAGATTCGGTTTTTTTGAAAGAAAAAAAATGAAACACAGACAAAACATGTCAACCAGAAAGTAGCAGTGTGACAATGTTTTTTTGCAACAGCAAAATATGATCATTGCAGTCATGACCCTGTATAATACAGTAAATGTATTAATTATGAAGAAACTCATCTGTGTAGGTGATATGCATGTACAATGTAGTTACAAGCAATTTAGAACTGTATACTGCATGCTGATGCTCAGATAAATCATAGCTTTCTACTAGCGTTCTCAGGTCTTCCGGAATTTCAAGTCATAATATTGTACCATACTGGTTGTAAAGTGAATGCCCCACCAGTGTACCCTCTAAACTAATTTGACGTGCTACTGATGCACACAATTTCTAGTGACGCACCAACATTTGGTGTTCCCCTATCTCTTACTATGTGGTGACCCACACAAAATGTAAGTTTTTATCATACTGGCCCACAATAACAAAATTTGGCTATCGCTAGAGGGCACACTTTACCCCACCCACATCTAGACTCAAAAGTGCAAAACCCCAACCCTGTCTCAGTTGATAAATGATGGAAATATTCTGATGGAGTTCGCCTTTGTGAATACCCTGCAAATGAACTGAGAACTAAAGTTGAAAGCTAGATATATTTTAGCTAGTTGGTACAGTCTAAAGTTTTAAATGATTTGTAACAGTTCATGAAATGTAACTGTAAGAACTGTTGAGACATAGTGCGAAGATAAAATTGATGACGTTGACTAGATAATAGGACCCATCTTAACCTAGACTGTGAGATATGTCATGTCGTTCAGTCCTATCAAGCCTCTATTAAAACCTCCATTGATAGCTGATAGCATGGCACGTATGTTGTATCTCACAGACTATCTTACCCCACGACTAACAATTAATGCAGTGTGTTTCTAGGTACTCCTGACGTGTGTGTGTCTCTCCACTGTCACTTGTCACTAACATTGTTTTCCCTGCTTCCCTATTGATCAATGTTGTGCTAACATATGTAGTAACTATGACAACCGCCTGTGGTAGAAACAACATAACAATGCATTCTTTTTTCCCCGGACCCTCACAATGTAATTGAGAACACACAACAACTCTAGATTGATGGATATCTATAGTGGAAACAAATAATTTTGGGAAAATATTGTAGATAACAGCTGTGCACAAATTTGATAATTCCCACTTAGATATTTGACTGTACAAAAATACACAACTAAGATATTCCAATTTGCTGTATATTCATACCTATGTTGACATTTTATAATGAGTTAGTAAATCCATGGAGTAAAAGGTAATTGTTAAGTAAACAAGTATAGATAGTGTTTGTACTAAATAATTGACTGATTTCAGTTTTGGTATGAACCACTATACAATTCGTGTTTGTATAACTAGTCTTTTGCAACTGCTGGATGAAAAAGTAAAGTTGATATAACATACATTGTTGAGGCTACACAGGATGGCATGTCAGCATCTAGATAAAAAAAAATAACCATTATGATATCTAAATGCTACACGTTGCACCACACAGTTCTGTCATTACTAACCATAGATTCTGGAGTGAATGTGTTTAATATCTACATGTGACCTAATTAGTAAGGTACACCCTGCACCACACAGTTCTGTCAGTCCTAGCCATCTGGAGTGAATGTGTTATCTACATGTGACCTAAGCAACACCCTGCACCACACAACCACACAGTTCTGTCAATGCTAACCATAGATTCTGGAGTGAATGTGTTATCTACATATGACCTAAGCAACACCTTTTAACACACAGTTCGTGTGCTGAGTAAAGAAAAAAAATACATGATAGTTTTAGTGAAAGATAACACAACTCTTCGTCGTACCATCTTAATTTTGTTATATGCTAGTACCACACTTGTAACAACTTAAAGTAATAAACCTCTAAATTCAAGCACACACACACTTAGCAGTCCCCTTGCACTCCTTTACAGCAATAGCTACCAGCACAAACTACCCTAGCTTCTTCCCAGTTCATACAGTTACTAAGTTTGTATGTGTTCACTATATCAGTGTTTTTGTGAAGTGTAATTAATTGAGTGGGTCAAATTTATCGGAGATTCCAAGATTATTAACTAACTTTGCTTGCCAGAATTAGTGTATGGAAATCAATGCTATGTTTATCAGAACATTCCCCTCCCCCCCCCCCCCCACCCCATCTGTTACCTGGGCACCTCAAACAAAATTAAACTATAAAGTATGGAAATATATGCATTGTGTTCCATATAACAGGAACCCACCGTACAAGTTATAGTGCTGTAGATGATAATGTAAAGATGATATATGTGCAAGTTTACCCCATTACCATGGCTACCTACCAATAATATACTACTTGTGATTGAATTGTGGGATTTAAACAATGACACTAACGACTTTAAATTTAGAGTAATGAAAATCTGATAGATGAGAGCTGGCCTGATTTACTGTACGATATGTTGTATTGGAAATAGACTGTATGATACGTTGTGTTGCTCTGTCGCTAACAGTCTGTTCTTCCTGACTGATAAGGCAGCACAACACATTGTATCATACAGACTATTAACACAGTTTTGACATGTTAACATTCTTAAATAAGAAACATACGATAACTGACACTATCTTAACAGTTAACAATTTCTCAAAGTAAGATCACAGAATTGAAAATGAGATTTAAGGGGGTCAGTTAGATCTAGTGGAATCTGCATAACCAAAATAATTTTTTTGAAGTCGTTTTATATAATTAACTTTATATATTCTACCTTTTTGCATGTGAACCTTTTCACAAGTTTTAACAGGTGTTTTTTTTGGGTGTATTTTTGTTGTCTTTTATGTTTGTTTGTTTGTTTGTTTCTCCAATCAGTTGTACAGCGCATTGTGATTATTTTTAATGTAATGCACTTTATAAGAATTAGAGATTATGATTATAACTAAAAGGCTATATACATAGTAGTACATGTAAGTCAGGCCAGCTCTTCTATCAGGTGATAACTGTGTGATTAATTTAACATTCTGTTGAGATAGGAGAGGTTGGAATTCAACTATGTTCTGAGCCATGCATATCAATGATTGGACGATACTGAAACTGTAACATCAATTTATTGTGTCTCTGGCAGTGTTCTTTCCTTGCCATCACAGCAAAGTGGGTCAATATATATCACCACATGTATTCAATGCTACCAGACATCAAATCATCAAATACTACTTGCGATATCCTAATATGTTAAATGATGTACTTGACACAGATGCTTTTTAGTTACTTTCTAATTGGCCTTCTAGTGAAATGATAATGATAATTAATTCTAATCAATTGTACATGTCTACTATCAATATGTTATCTTTCTTTTCATATTCTTCAACCCACTGTGCTTCAGACCATGGCCAGGAAGAACACGGGACGTAAGAAACAGGTATATAAGATGGTCAGATCTGACATTATGTATTGATCTGGTTGAGGTATATTCCAAACAAATCACAAGTTATATTTTCATAGTCTTTGAGTTACGAAGTTCAACTGGGACTCAATTTTAGCCACAAGTGAACGCAATAACTTTTGTAGTGCTGTAGGCATGGTGATACATCAATGACAGTTTCCACCCAGATGTAATTAAGTCCTCTTATTGTTCATGTAGATTGTTCAAATGAAATGGTAAAATCTCCAGTTACTAGTTAAATAGTCTAAATAATACTAATAAAATAATTCATATGAAATGAATTCTCAGTACCTGAAATAGAATATTACTCCCGAGGCACATCATAAAAATAATGAACATTCAATTTCTTGGTCGACACCATAACTTAGTCTTCACTCGATTCAAATTCATTACTATAGACGCGCATGAGAATAAGTCAACCCTCTATTTCTATTTTGACCCTCTAGCATGAGGTAAAATGCTATTGAAGGTACCAAGAATTACAGAGCGGGTTGATCCAGTGTAGGGTAGACTAAGGGAGTAAAATTGAAAATATCCAGGTGACTGCGGATCCAGTGTAGGGTAGAGACTAAGGCAATAAAACTGAAAATATCCAGGTGACTGTACTGTGGGTCCAAATTGTAAGGTACAAACTAAAGCAATAAAACTGATATGTTTCAGTTTTTATGTTTTTCAGTAATCTCTTTCAAGATAAATGAACCAAAATTATAAAGTCACTTTGTAACGGTGTAAGATTCGTTTTATTCAAAACTGACAATATCCAACAGTGGCGACCTACTTTTTTAAGTAATTCAAAGTCATGGGTTTATGTTTATAAGTAGTTTGTCTGCAAGGTATGCCGTGACAGTGCACCCTCACACATGAGTCAAACCCTTTTCAGAGCAGCCAGGCGAGGACAGAGTGACATAATGTATCGTACAGTCTAAAAACTAAACTTTTCTACCTTACATTGCATTTAATGCCAGTTGTTATATTTTTTTTGATGAGAACGCGTTTTGTTTTGTTTGTTTTTTTGTTTGTTTTTGTTTTAATTTCAAGTTTGTTTTTGTTTTTGCTTTGATATTTTGTTTAATCAATTGTAGTATGGGCCACAAACTTGACTAGTTTGTTTCAAACTATTTTTGTGGTCCAGCCATAAACTCTGTATTCATCCATCAGTTTATGTATAATATTTATTCCACTGTCTTTTTTACTTTCTCTCTTGTTATGTTGATATGATTTTGAGTTTGTGGCAAATAAAATACTATATTATTATTATTATTATTATTATATTATTAATATGAGAGATAATTTGCTTGGAATGTACCAAAACAGTATCAATGTGTATTGCTTTGTCTGACTATATTATATACTTCATTGTATAGATAACTAGATATAAAATCAACACTGCAATCATAGTTTTAGAAAATGCTGTTGGTCTTTAGTATAAACTGACGGCTGTTGATAAATTTGAGTTGTTTCATGTTTTAAAAACTGTTCTTCTTTATTTCCAAATAACAGTCGGTCACCATCCCGCTCACGATCCCGTTCACGCTCTCGATCCCGTCGCCATAGACATTCTCCAAGTCGAAGCCGTAGCAGAAGCAGAAGTCGTGACAGGTATAACTGATTCAATTTGTTATTAGAACAGTACAATTTTCTAAGGGAGCAGATAAGATGAGTGGCATAACCGTTCAAATTATGTAACAAGCAAATAGTACACTAATATGAAAAAAATGCTAGCCGTTTGATAATTCAATATGGTGACCATTCTTCAAGATTGCTGCCACGTGATATTTCCAGAAACCTATATCACAAAGGTCTATGTATTTAGATGTAGTTGTATATGTTATTGACCTTAATCTTTTTAATTGTGCATGTATTTTTCGAAGTGAATGGCACGATCAATCTACTATACTGTGTGAAATGTTTATAAATCATAACTGACACTTTGCTGAATTATTTTGTCTTGCTATGCTAGGAAACACAGTAAGAAGAGTTATAGTAAGGACAGGTGAGTTATATTTGCAAAATTATTCTATCTTTTTGCACAACTGAACAGTGGCTAATTTGTATTTTATTTTCGTCGAGTGGGGAAGCCTGTTAATGGTTAGAGAAACCTGGTAGAATTTGCAATGATTTTCATAGTAGGAACCATAAATTGATTGGTACCATGGCAATAGATGGGGGGGGGGGGGGTTTACGTGTAATAGTTACATAGATTTCTATACCATATTGGTGGGAAACCCTTGTCAAATAGCAGCGGAAACCAGGTTTATTTTACTGACTTGACAGTGGTAGCATAAACACTGATTGTTTAGAGATAACTGAATACTTTACTGTATGTGATTTCCATCTTCACTCACGAATGAAATGTTAAACAACCATGTTGATTTGTATTTTTGTGTAGGAGTGTCTCCCGATCTAAATCACGGTCTCGGTCACGAACACCAAGAAATGCTGGATCACCAGTAGCACAGAAAAGGTGAGTTGGTTCGCACATCACAGTAAATACCCATAATGCCACTTTTATGAATAAATTAAGAGCTGTAATTTGAAGAAAGCCATTCTTGAATCTAAAACATGAGAATCACATTGTGATGAAAATAGAGATAGGCGTTTTGACATCCAAGTCAACAGTCATCGGTGAACTTTTTTCAAACAGGCATTAAATGTAACATAGCAAAATTTATCTAAGAAGCATTTGCATTGAGGAAGGAAAGTTGTCTTGAAGGAATTTGCAGTATTTAAGCTCTTTTGTATTCACTGACTGATATATTTGATACAGTATGTATTATTTTCTTTACTATGGGCTGGTGGTCAAAGGCATTCATACATATAATTATTGTTAATTTTATATTTCTCTGTCTTTCCCTTACACAGAAGCAGATCAAGATCTGTTCGAAGTTCTAGCAAGAGTCCACGAAAAAGAAGGTATGTGTTACAGTTGAAATAAATAATAATAATGGTCTTTTATTTGTACTGGATAGTTCTTTAATAATATAAACACTTGTCTCCCAAGAAGTCCAGTGAGAACCATCCCTCATAGGTTTAGTGTTAATGGGGGAAGAAACCGGAGTACCTGGGGAAAACCTGTGTTCGGTAGAGTCAAACTGAACGACACTCTTCTTACTTACAGTGTGGTAAATATCTTCCACAAGATGAGATGGCACACAGGTTTATTACAGATCACATCTAAATTTTAATGTGCTGTATGGCTATATGATCCTCTAGGTCCAAGAAATTTTCCTGAAACCTCATTTTCTTTCCAGGAAATAAATTCACTATTTTGTTAAATGAATGTTTTACTGTTATAGAAATTGGCAGTATGATGGGATGATATTTAGCTATTAGAAGTGTGTATTGTGACCATGTCAAGTTTTAAATGTGTGTAATTATCACTATACCATGGATAAACCATAAATATGGAATATATACCCTGGTCGTTCTACATCATCAAGTGCATCTACATCACTGGTTCTGCTGTGTTCAAAATATGAGTCAAAACGTTCAAAATTGCCCTTACTTTCCCCAATTTTTCTTGATACTATTGTCAGTGGTATAATTATGTTTTTCTCCAGTATCTTTCTTCATTCAGCTGGAAAATACACCTGACACACGGTTTATCAAAAGGCCCCTTAGGTCACTCGTATTTTCCTTGGCTGAACGAAGAAAAATATTGGGGAATAACATCTCAATGTTAATCACCAAATTGTAAGTTTGTTGTGTCTGATCATGAAATTGTGGTTTTTTTTTAATTTTTAAAAAAAAACCCTCTTACATGAAAGGTTTGACCAAAGGAACAACATACATATGAACAAGCATAATTGAAAATATGTTATTATTCATGTGGTTCTTACAGGTTTTATGTCCGTGGTATTTACATTTCAAATGTTTTATCTCCACAGGAGTGAATCGGGTTCGCCACGAAGAGACATTGACATCAGTCCTGATAGAAGGTTTGCTGAAATGGAAAAGACTACTATAATCATAGACTCAGTGTGATAATAAAGCACATTGCTACATTTAAATACAGGTCTATAAAAAGAGGATGAAATCAGTGTATTCTATGGTGTATTTGTACCGTTTGCAAATTCACGAGTTCTCTGAATCACCTGTCCAGTAAAATATTCACCACCTAAAAATTCATTCCCTGCTGTTTGGCATGCTGACTCCACAGAGTTGAAATGACTGAGCAAATATTTCTGAACAAAATATAGAAAAGGTTAAAAGCTGAATATATAGATATCTTCAGGTAATTCAATTTTTTGTCTGCCAGCAAATGGACAAAGTATTGAAAATTGCTGTACTAATTACCAGTGAATACACTGATTTCTACCATAGTAATCTTCATATACATTACATATGTGAGTGTTGATTGGTTTGTAAATTGTCATCCAGGTGTATATAACTATACACTGTAGGTATGCTTCATGTTCGTATGTTGATTGGTTGTGCCATCTCCACCCAGGTGTTCATAGGTGTATATAGCTTGGCTTCATGTAAGGATGTTGATTGGTTATTATACCACCACCACCCCAGGTGTGCATAACTTAGCTTCAAGTTCAAATTCGTTGGCATAAAATCATTTAATGGTAGTCGTCATAGGCTTAACATTGTGTGTGAGAATCAATTAATGTTCATGGTTCACCCGAGTTCATAAGCCACTTCACCCTTCCTGTTATAAATTAAAGCCATTTGTACATTAACCAGGGTTTAAAGTGAACATTGAATTTAGCTACATTGTAGGCGTGCGAGGGGAGGGGGGGGGGGCACAGTAATTTCAATAATTACCTTTGTAATACAAGTTTAATATCGACAGGAACACTTCATTTGTTGAAGTGACTTATGAAAATAAAACTGTCACTACAAAATCCAAGATGGACGCCATTTTTCAAAATGGTCGTGCCATCTGGTATTTCCGGAAATGTACCCAAATTATGAATATTGAAGTTTGTTAACTGATGTAAGCTATCAAAATGGAAAATCATATGTTATTTACTTTGCTTAACAACATGTCGTGTTTGTAAAGTCACAAAAATGATAACCCTAGACTAGTTACCGGTATAGTGTGTCAGTTTGTGATATCTAATCCAACCCTCAATCCTCTCCATTACAGGTCACCTCCATCATACAGACCTCTACCAGATGTTCAAGAACAACCAAAAATTCAAGAAGAAAATGGTTCCTACTCACCACAGTAATTTTGTTTTCATTTTACAAGAATAGCTCAATCTGACTCTCTGAATTTTTCTGAAAACTATATGGCATAAGAGGATTATTACTTAGTGGTGTGAAGTCAAGAAGAAATGTCATTTTCAGGGTCTTAGAGATGTGGATTCAAGAAGAAATGTTATTTTCAATGTCTTAGAGACTTGAATTTATGGTGGACTTTTATTCTGTTTTCTTGTCTTCTTTTTGAATTAAATTGATTACTTACAAGTGGACAGACATGATATACTATATTGTTTATGCACCCCAAAGACACCCCCCCCCCCCCCCACTCCACCACCACCACCACAAACAAACAAAATCTCCAATACAGTATACATATATTTAGTAATGACATTTCTACTCACAGTATCAAAATAGTCAGTTCTTGGAATATTTTGACTCTGTGAGTAGAAATTTCATTACATAATATGAACCCGGCATCTATGAACATTCATTCTCGAGGTATACATATGGTTGATGATACAAAACCCAAATTTCTTTGACAAAATAATACGGTTTATTGTGAAGTTATTTGAGTACTTTTTAAGAATTGTTCTTTTATTTTTTCAATTTGTTCTATTTTTAGAAATGAAGTCAGATTTAGAAACTTGAACATTTATTAGTTTGGATGTCAGGTTGATGTACTAAGTCTTCATATGTCATTAATATGCGAGTCCTGCCGAAGTAAAAACATTTTAAGTTGACCCCTAGCCTGTCTTAATTCACTGGATAGGTGAATCTACACTTGTCCTACTACCCATAGTGAAGCAGCGTGGGATAGTAAAATGAGAGCAAATGCAGCAGTCACAGATTCCATGATGGACTGGTATAATGCCCCCCCCCCCCCCTTTATTGTTGAGTGTGGACGTTTGAACACAGTTGTATAGTCTTTTTTGTGATGTAAATTTATCATGACTATACCATTATTTCAGAGGGGTAACATTTCTTGTATGAAGGGTAAGCTTATATTAAATTCATTGTCGCCCTTGCAAATTTAGCTGTTTTATAGTGCGTTGTTATGTTTTAGTAAGCTGTTTGTATTGATAAAATTGAGAGAGGAGTTCTAATATGTCATGTTGTATTTTACATCTTTTGTGCCGAGACACCAGACTTGTCAGAATTCCTTTTGTCAGTTTCTTTGTAACTGCTTGATATATTCAACATGCCCCTATGACATATTCTACCTTGGAGTCATTTTGGAAAGAATTGTCACAAGAGAACATGCTAGATGAGGGAAAATGAAGGCTAGAATGAGATGGCTGTAGATAAAATTGGTTAACAAAACATTATTTAAATGACTTACCAGAAACAAAGTCTGTGGAATATTTTGACTGCTTGTGGTTGCAACCAACTTGTGTCATGAAATACTTGGAATTGACTTTTTCAAGGGTGACTGTAGTACTTGACTATCACAATGGCCCTCCCTTGTCTTAAAGCTGCACTGCTTCTGAACAGCACTCCAAGTGGCCAATCTGAATAATCTTTTGTCTTTTTGATAACCAGTATACTACATATTGCATACAAGGAATTTGAGGACAGGGAATATTGACTGCTTCACTTTTTGTTAATTATTTTACTCTTCACTAAGGAAATAAAGATAGACTGTCTTATTATGCAAATCTTATATGGTCTGTCTGTCTGTTAAATTTAAAGGGGCACAACCTGGATTTATATAAATTTTGGCATAGCTGTTATTGCATATTTACAAGGTACTTGCAGTATTGTACTTACTGAAGCACTTTTTACCTCTACTTGCAATTGACTGAACTCAAACCTTATATTCAGATATAACCTACAATCAATCCGATGACATAATTTATCACGTATCAAAAAATGTTCAGGAAATCCTAGTCTATCTGCTAGACCTCGGGCAAAGCCCTCACTGCAAACTTTGTTCGCTTATGGTATCAGAAAGAAGGCCCGTCCGTCTAGCAGTAAGACTAAGGAAATCCTTACAATGGAATTGACTACTGACAATGCCAGAAGACAACGTCAGAGAAGGTATGCATTGTCTTACTGGAATGTGGTTTTCACTATTTTCACTTGAGTCAAAAATTATAACCTCAGCTTGTGCCACTTTGAGCATTACCCTGGACACTTGAACACGGCAAGGATGTCTATAGAGAATTGTACTGAATGGTGCATAGTTATGGTTCAGTAGTGATACAGACATAGTGATATATATGTGTAACACAATCACAGGGCTGATGGCAGTGGTATTTGGGTGATATTGTACTAGGGGCGTCTAGTTGGGGATAGTGTTCAAATCGAAATGATCACACATATATGTGTAATTTGGCTAAAGGTGATGTGTGGCAGGCGGGGGTGGGGGGTAAACTTGGAAAGTCATGACTAAAGAAATTGGGGTATGTAAGGGTGTTCTTGATGGTGAGGGCAGAACACAACATATTTTGCAGTCTACTTGACATAATGAACCACTCGTTAATATGCAAATGAAGTAAAAAAAAAAGTTATGTTATTTTGCCACAAATGTTTATGCAATCAATCACACTTTCAATAAATGTTTTGAATTATGCAAATCATACCTTTCAGAAACTAAAATTTATTTGCTATACAATCAAAATTGTAAATCAGACATTTATAAAACCAAATTTTTAGTAAGTCAGGACTTGCTACAAGTTAAAAAAAATATACATTTGCTGTAAATCTACCATTTTAAATGAGAAATTTATCCACATCATAAAATCAACTTTTTAGTAAGTCTTGACTTGATTCATATTCAAGAATATAAATTTGCTGTAAATCCACAATTGCACAGTTTTACCCTGATTAATTTCATTATTTCTGGACAAGACCTTTACTTTCAAGAAGTTCAATAGGACTATAGGCATCATAAAATGAAAGTCATGCAATCAGTGGTTTTCAAGTTTCGTCCAAATGAGTGGATTTCTATCGAAGTAGTTGGTCCTTTACAGTGGAAGTCAATGAGGTATCGATCGCTATATAACGTTACATAATCACTTGGTCAAAGTCCATGGGATGTTCCATTATCCTATAGGGGTGTTTTCATGTTTGAAGTATGTTTCTCACCGCATGTGTATGTCAGACATTGGATTTCATTTCATTCAAAATTGTAAAGCACTTTGAGCACGGAGTGGGAAAGCGCTATATAAGAAACCAACATTATTATTATTTCAGTTGTGCATGTTGCCCATCACCAGGAAGTTTTATATTTATAAAATAGAAGTCCTACATTTCTCTAAAATGACCTCTATTAAAACTTTCATGTTTCGACTCTAAACAATATTTTCAAATTCACACGAATTTATTCTGAATAAGACAGGTGGCGTTATAAAAAACTATTTTCTCTTCATCAAAACTGCAGCTATCCTCTTCAAAGCTGAAAATAATATGGAAAGAAAGAAAGAATGATTTATGAAAGAAAAAATGCACAAGCTTAGTTTATACATGGGGTGGGGTAGTTAGTGCTGCATAATAAAAGGGTCCATGAAGTATTCTACATTTGCTACTTATAGAATACTAGACTCTCTCACAGTCCTTGGAGCTTCACATTACTAAAATTAAAGCAATTTATTTTGTATGTACCGATACCACCTATATAACCATACTCGAATATCCTTGTACTGTGTGCCCTTATCAACCCCATATATAGAGATAACCATTCGTTGACGTGGGATTGCGACGCTCCGTGTATTCGTGAAGCCTGAGAGCTCCACAGACTGTGAGAGAGTCTAATAGACTTCATGCATTCATGGTAATACTGACAATCCTAAATGGACACACATTCAGGGGTAGGTAACAAATATTAGTCTAGAGCACGATCGATATAGTAACAAGTACAAATATAAAAGTTGCGGGAAAATTCTACATAGTACCTGGTACAAGTCGTTTAGTTACGAGCAAAGTCTATATTGCGACGAGCACAAAGTCCTGTTTTTCCCACCGTCCATTGCGTATTCAACATGGCGGCAAGTAAGATCAACAATCCTGATGGTAAGAATCAGTCGATTTCTACTACTAAAAATCGAAAATACGTATTCCTATAGCGTGCGTTCTGGGAAGAATTGGTTGGAGGAACAACAGGGAAAATTTCATTGATCGATTCCACCGATTGTGGGAGGAGTTAGCGAAAAACTTTTTCTACCGACGGATGTCCTATTCTAAACACACGTACCTATACCGTATACGAATGCATATACATACGTATTTTGAACCACTGATCTATCAGATTACTGTGGGGTTTGTTAACTGGTTGGTTGTAAATATTGTATGCTTTACTTTTTACATAGAATTTGCAGGCAACATATGGGTTTGTTATTCTGTCTACATAAAATATAGTACTACTGTCAATATTGTACATGCATTCGCATAGCATAGGGACGTGTGTTTAGAATAGGATATCCGTCGGTAGAAAAAGTTTTTCGCTAACTCCTCCAACAAACGGTGGAATCGATCAATGAAATTTTCCCTGTTGTTCCTCCAACCAATTCTTCCCAGAACGCACGCTATAGGAATACGTATTTTCGATTTTTAGTAGTAGAAATCGACAGATTCTTACCATCAGGATTGTCGATCTTACTTGCCGCCATGTTGAATACGCAATGGACGGTGGGAAAAACAGGACTTTGTGTTCGTCGCAATATAGACTTGGTTCGTAACTAACCGACTTGTACCAGGTACTATGTAGAATTTTCCCGCAACTTTTATATTTGTACTTGTTACTATATCGATCGTGCTCTAGACTAATATTTGTTACCTACCCCTGACATTGCATCTTGGGTAGTTGTCAATTGGTGCTTCATTTACATATTCGGTAGGGTTTCTTTTGTTCCTATTCTATAGTATGCAAAAGAATGCCTGAGAGTAGAAGTAATGAACACCCTATCAAATATGTAAATGAAATACCAGTTATTTTCTTATGTCTGGAACAAAAAATTGCAACAAAGCTGGTTTTGTATTCCCTTCTTAGACAACTGTATGCTAATTATTTTTGTAAGTTTTAAAGAATGCCCATACTCCTGTGTTAGTCTTCTGGTAAGTTTATTTACAATATGCGATCATTTTTCACAATTTATTCATCACAATCATGCGATACATTGATCAAATCTTGTCTCCTATGTTTCCAAGACAACAAACATGTACCAGGAGTTCGAGGCATTAATTTACAATTACCCTAGAAACCATTTTCGTAACCACTTCTCCCTCCCTCCCCCTCCATGTGCTAAGAAGTCTTTCAGTTACACCATACAAACCTCTGTCTTGCCAATCTCTTGGTATAGTAAATACCATTCTAAACCAGCCAGGTTCACTGCAAAAGAATCCCTTGCCTGCTGGAATGTAGACACCACAATCTAGGAACTCCTGGTATAACAATAACTCATTCTCAAATGTTAGGGGAGATATGTACTATGTAGACAAAACCAACAGAGTATTATTAATTAAGCAAGACATCTAAATATACAGTAACATCTTCACAAGCACTAATAGTAATGAAATTCCTACTCCTGAAGTGAATCCCAAATGTTTGCCGACATCTCGTCAGGATCGTCAGGGGTGTACTACAATGGACTAATTATGAGTTTAACAGTTGGTCTGAGGACTCAGTGTTTTAACAGTTTGCCTAAGGACTTTGTATTTTAACAGTTTGCCTGAGGACTCAGTGTTTTAAAATTTGACCTGAAAACTACAAAAATGTTTCAACTTCTGACCTGGGGATTTCGCCCGAGGACTGCAGGGTGGTTTTTCTTCTTCAAAATCTGACCAAAAACTGAAGCATTTCAACATTCAACCTGTGTAAATAGACACCAGAATAACTAACTTTTATGAAGATTGCATCTATAATATTATTAATGATTTATCTAATTACCTGTCGAAGGTCAATCCAGATGAAGATAGCTGCTGGTCTCACCAGATGTGGTATCCCTAGCTTAGTCAGTTCCTGTGACATGAACTTATGAGACTCCTTAAGTCGCTGACAATTTGTTAACATGAAGTTGGTCATCCATTCTGAAAGCATATACAGACACTGTCATGATTGGTGTTACATACATACTGATATAATTGATATCAAAATGTCAAAACAAACAAATACACACAACTATTTGCTCTTTGACACTACCTACATGTAGCCCAGATCTGTCAGGCTTGTCATATTGTTCCTATCTCTACTGAGAAGCTCTCTACACCAAGCCAACTAGGGAGTGGTGTACTCGTCACATCACTATACATAAACACTTGAGATTGTTTGATTATAACATAGCGGTATGATTACTAACTCAAGTACTCAAAGACATTTAACATTGTGCATGCGTATCAATTGACTGCATTCATGTCGCCATCTAAACTGGAGAATGATTTTTGGTGTAAAATGGGTCTAAAAATAAATGGATTCTGGGGTTGTCAACTTTGGATACACTCCCCTGCCAGAACTGGCCATGGGTCTAGTGGTTTTGAATAAAAACACTGTAAATCATAAATATATACCTTCATCAGCCAGTAGTTGGTTTAGAGTCACCTGTGTAGGACTTGATGCACAGAAAAAGAAAGCTATTTTTCCAAGTGCTGAAATTACTTGTTTATTCCAGGAATAAATTGCACCACATCTTAATCCAGACATACAAAAATCCTGTAACCCAATTGAGAAACATTACATTATGTATCACTCTCCCAATATGGGTGTTTGCACCTAAGGATCTGGATCAGTGGTTACACACGTCTAGAGGTGAGGATGACAGAGATGTATATGAGGGCCTGGATTCTAAGATAGGTGACATGAGCCTTAAAAAGACAACAAGTCATTGAGAATAACATAGCTATGATTGTGTTCTAAGGAACTGGCAGTTTATGTTGTCATTTTCTTGATATCACTACTCTGATCACATGAAACATGAAAACTGCAGCCATATCGGATTGTATCAAAACGAAAATGGATATGCACATGTATGTCATAGAACACTGTGCTAATACCAACTTTGAATGAGATCTGTTCAAGCATGTCTGAGTTATGGCTTTGGACAGGGAAAATTTGCAAACAAAACGGCTGCTAGGCAGCCATATTGGATCGTATCATGAAACAAATTGACATGCATATGTATGTCATAGTATGTTGCCCCTGTGCCAAGTTAGAAAAAAATCGGTCCAGGCATCTCCAAGAAACAGCTGCGGACGGACGGACAGACAGATGGAACCCAATCCATAAGTCCCGTCCCAGATTTCGTCCGGCGGGGATGAATTAATCAATTTTACAAGAAATATCACAATTAGCACTCTAGAAATAACAGTAACAAAGTAACCTTCACATGCCAGTTAATTTGCATACATCATTTACGTCAACACCTTGGATGAAGACCATCGACTGAGTTGATGTAAACATCAATAAAACTTGTGACAATTCCTCAGACTTGACTTTGCTGATCAATGACGTAGAATGCCTGCCAATATTCGAAAATGTCAGACTGCAATGACTATATGCAATACTGCAATGACTATATGCAATGACTATATGCAATACTGCAATGACTATATGCAATGACTACATGCAATACTGCAATGACTACATGCAATGACTATATGCAATACTGCAATGACTATATGCAATGACTATATGCAATACTGCAAAGACTATATGCAATACTGCAATGACTACATGCAATACTGCAATGACTACATGCAATGACTACATGCAATACTGCAATGACTGCATGCAATGACTATATGCAATACTGCAATGACTACATGCAATACTACAATGACTACATGCAATGACTACATGCAATACTGTGATGACTACATGCAATGACTATATGCAATACTGCAATGACTACATGCAATGACTATATGCAATACTGCAATGACTACATGCAATGACTACATGCAATACTGCAATGACTACATGTAATGACTACATGCAATACTGCAATGATTATATGCAATACTGCAATGACTACATGCAATGACTATATGCAATACTGCAATGACTACATGTAATGACTACATGCAATACTGCAATGACTACATGCAATACCGCAATGACTACATGCAATGACTATATGCAATACTGCAATGACTACATGCAATACTGCAATGACTACATGCAATGACTATATGCAATACTGCAATGACTACATGCAATACTACATACAATACTGTGATGACTACATGCAATACTGCAATGACTACATGCAATGACTACATACAATACCGCAATGACTACATGCAATACTACATGCAATACTGCAATGACTACATGCAATACTACATACAATACTGTGATGACTACATGCAATACTGCAATGACTACATGCAATGACTACATACAATACCGCAATGACTACATGCAATACTACATGCAATACTGCAATGACTACATGCAATACTACATACAATACTGTGATGACTACATGCAATACTGCAATGACTACATGCAATGACTACATGCACTACTGTGATGACTACATGCAATGACTACATGCAATACTGCAATGACTACATGCAATGACTACATACAATACCGCAATGACTACATGCAATACTACATGCAATACTGCAATGACTACATGCAATACCGCAATGACTACATGCAATACTGCAATGACTACATACAATACCGCAATGACTACATGTAATGACTACATGCAATACCGCAATGACTACATGCAATACTACATGCAATACTGCAATGACTACATGCAATACCGCAATGACTACATGCAATGACTACATACAATACTGTGATGACTACATGCAATACTGCAATGACTACATGCAATGACTACATGCAATACCGCAATGACTACATGCAATACTACATACAATACTGTGATGACTACATGCAATACTGCAATGACTACATGCAATGACTACATACAATACCGCAATGACTACATGCAATACTACATGCAATACTGCAATGACTACATGCAATACTGCAATGACTACATGCAATGACTACATGCAATACTGCAATGACTACATGCAATGACTACATGGATTACTACGATGACTACATGCAATGACTACATGCAATACCGCAATGACTACAAGCAACACTACAATGACTACATGCAATGGCAACATGCAATACTGCAATGACTATATGCAATACTACAATGACTATATGCAATACTACAATGACTATATGCAATACTGCAATGACTGCATGCAATGACTACGTGCAATACTGCAATGACTACATGCAATGACTACATGCAATACTGCAAAGACTGCATGCAATACCGCAATGACTACGTGCAATGACTACATGCAATACTGCAAAGACTGCATGCAATGACTATATGCAATACTGCAATGACTACATGCAATACTGCAAAGACTGCATGCAATGACTATATGCAATACTGCAATGACTACATGCAATACCGCAATGACTACGTGCAATACTGCAATGACTGCATGCAATGACTATATGCAATACTGCAATGACTACATGCAATGACTATATGCAATACTGCAATGACTACATGCAATACCGCAATGACTACATGCAATACTACATACAATACTACGATGACTATATGCAATGACTGCATACAATACTGCAATGACTATATGCAATGACTACATACAATACTACGATGACTACATGCAATACTGCAATGACTATATGCAATGACTACGTGCAATACTGCAATGACTACATGCAATGACTACATACAATACCGCAATGACTACATGCAATACTACATGCAATACTGCAATGACTACATGCAATACTACATACAATACTGTGATGACTACATGCAATACTGCAATGACTACATGCAATGACTACATACAATACCGCAATGACTACATGCAATACTACATGCAATACTGCAATGACTACATGCAATACTACATACAATACTGTGATGACTACATGCAATACTGCAATGACTACATGCAATGACTACATGCACTACTGTGATGACTACATGCAATGACTACATGCAATACTGCAATGACTACATGCAATGACTACATACAATACCGCAATGACTACATGCAATACTACATGCAATACTGCAATGACTACATGCAATACCGCAATGACTACATGCAATACTGCAATGACTACATACAATACCGCAATGACTACATGTAATGACTACATGCAATACCGCAATGACTACATGCAATACTACATGCAATACTGCAATGACTACATGCAATACCGCAATGACTACATGCAATGACTACATACAATACTGTGATGACTACATGCAATACTGCAATGACTACATGCAATGACTACATGCAATACCGCAATGACTACATGCAATACTACATACAATACTGTGATGACTACATGCAATACTGCAATGACTACATGCAATGACTACATACAATACCGCAATGACTACATGCAATACTACATGCAATACTGCAATGACTACATGCAATACTGCAATGACTACATGCAATGACTACATGCAATACTGCAATGACTACATGCAATGACTACATGGATTACTACGATGACTACATGCAATGACTACATGCAATACCGCAATGACTACAAGCAACACTACAATGACTACATGCAATGGCAACATGCAATACTGCAATGACTATATGCAATACTACAATGACTATATGCAATACTACAATGACTATATGCAATACTGCAATGACTGCATGCAATGACTACGTGCAATACTGCAATGACTACATGCAATGACTACATGCAATACTGCAAAGACTGCATGCAATACCGCAATGACTACGTGCAATGACTACATGCAATACTGCAAAGACTGCATGCAATGACTATATGCAATACTGCAATGACTACATGCAATACTGCAAAGACTGCATGCAATGACTATATGCAATACTGCAATGACTACATGCAATACCGCAATGACTACGTGCAATACTGCAATGACTGCATGCAATGACTATATGCAATACTGCAATGACTACATGCAATGACTATATGCAATACTGCAATGACTACATGCAATACCGCAATGACTACATGCAATACTACATACAATACTACGATGACTATATGCAATGACTGCATACAATACTGCAATGACTATATGCAATGACTACATACAATACTACGATGACTACATGCAATACTGCAATGACTATATGCAATGACTACGTGCAATACTGCAATGACTACATGCAATGACTACGTGCAATACTGCAATGACTACATGCAATACTGCAATGACTACATGCAATGACTACGTGCAATACTGCAATGACTACATGCAATACTGCAATGACTACATGCAATACTACAATGACTACATGCAATGACTATATGCAATACTGCAATGACTACATGCAATACTGCAAAGACTGCATGCAATGACTATATGCAATACTGCAATGACTACATGCAATACCGCAATGACTACGTGCAATACTGCAATGACTACATGCAATACTGCAAAGACTGCATGCAATGACTATATGCAATACTGCAATGACTACATGCAATACCGCAATGACTACGTGCAATACTGCAATGACTACATGCAATGACTACATGCAATACTGCAATGACTGCATGCAATGACTACATGCAATACTGCAATGACTGCATGCAATGACTATATGCAATACTGCAATGACTACATGCAATACCGCAATGACTACATGCAATGACTACATGCAATACTACGATGACTACATGCAATGACTACATGCAATGACTACGTGCAATGACTACATGCAATGACTACATGCAATGACTGCATGCAATGACTACATGCAATGACTACGTGCAATACTGCAATGACTGCATGCAATGACTACATGCAATACTGCAATGACTGCATGCAATGACTACATGCAATACTGCAATGACTGCATGCAATGACTATATGCAATACTGCAATGACTACATGCAATACCGCAATGACTACATGCAATGACTACATGCAATACTACGATGACTACATGCAATGACTACATGCAATGACTACATGCAATACTGTGATGACTACATGCAATGACTACATGCAATACCGCAATGACTACATGCAATACCGCAATGACTACATGCAATGACTACATACAATACTACGATGACTATATGCAATGACTACATACAATACTGTGATGACTACATGCAATGACTACATGCAATACTGCAATGACTACATGCAATGACTACATGCAATACTGCAATGACTACGTGCAATGACTACATGTAATACTACAATGACTACATACAATACTGCAATGACTATATGCAGCGCAATGACTACATACAATACTACGATGACTACATGCAATGACTACATGTAATACTGCAATGACTACATGCAATACTGCAATGACTACATGCAGCGCAATGACTACATACAATACTGCAATGACTATATGCAGCGCACTGACTACATACAATACTGCAATGACTACATGCAATGACTACATGCAATACTGCAATGACTACATGCAATGACTACATGCAATACTGTGATGACTACATGCAATAATGCAATGACTACATGTAATACTGTGATGACTACATGCACATGCAATATACCGCAATGACTACATGCAATACTGCAATGACTGCATGCAATGACTACATGTAATACTGTGATGACTACATGCAATACTGCAATGACTACATGTAATGACTACATGCAATACTGCAATGACTACATGCAATGACTACATGCAATACTGCAATGTCTACGTGCAATGACTACATGCAATACTGTGATGACTACATGCAATGATTACATGCAATACTGCAATGACTACATGCAATGACTACATGGATTACTACGATGACTACATGCAATGACTACATGCAATACCGCAATGACTACATGAAATGACTACATGCAATACTGTGATGACTACATGCAATACTGCAATGACTACATGAAATGACTACATGCAATACTGTGATGACTACATGCAATACTGTGATGACTACATGCAATACTGCAATGACTACATGGATTACTACGATGACTACATGCAATGACTACATGCAATACTGTGGTGACTACATGTACATGGAATGACTACATGCAATACCGCAATGACTACATGCAATACTGCAATGACTACATGCAATGACTACATGCAATACTGCAATGACTACATGCAATACCGCAATGACTACATGCAATGACTACATGGATTACTACGATGACTACATGCAATACTGTGATGACTACATGCAATGACTACATGCAATACTGCAATGACTACATGCAATGACTACATGCAATACTGCAATGACTACATGCAATACTGCAATGACTACATGCAATACTGCAATGACTACATGCAATACCGCAATGACTACATGCAATGACTACATGCAATACTGCAATGACTACATGCAATACCGCAATGACTACATGCAATGACTACATGCAATACCGCAATGACTACATGCAATACTGCAATGACTACATGCAATGACTACATGCAATGACTACATGCAATACTGTGATGACTACATGCAATACCGCAATGACTACATGCAATACTGCAATGACTACGTGCAATACCGCAATGACTACATGCAATACTGCAATGACTACATGCAATGACTATATGCAATACTGTGATGACTACATGCAATGACTACATGCAATACTGCAATGACTACATGCAATACTGTGATGACTACATGCAATGACTACATGCAATACTGCAATGACTGCATGCAATACTACAATGACTACATGCAATGACTGCAATGACTACATGCAATACTGTGATGACTACATGCAATGACTACATGCAATACTGCAATGACTACATGCAATGACTACATGCAATACTGCAATGACTACATGCAATACTGCAATGACTACATGCAATACTACAATGACTACATGCAATACTGTGATGACTACATGCAATACTGCAATGACTACATGCAATACTGCAATGACTACATGCAATGACTACATGCAATGACTACATGGATTACCACGATGACTACATGCAATGACTACATGCAATACTGTGATGACTACATGCAATGACTACACTTTTTGTCGAATTGCAATGCATTAATGCGAGTATTAATATGAACTTGGCAAGACAAGCTAGGGAGTAAAGACTAACCCTTACCCACAATAATACACCAGACATGTACTGCTACTTGAGCACCAGTCATGATATATGAGCACTGTGAGTATCTTCGTCAGCTCCTGTGTTAGTCCTGCTTGCAGACGGTGCACGGGTCTAGATTACTAACATGACCCTCAAGGGATAGGGAGGGACGACTTACTTGGTATGCAAGCAGGACTATACTCCTGTGTCTGCTCCAGTCATGAGCTTTAGCAGTTCTCACGGTCATGCACTGTCTCGTGAAAGTAAATGTCAATGTGTATCTAAAGGTACCAAAAGTGGTAAATCCAGAGCTAACAACGGTCATGATATTTTGTACGGTTGACAACAAATTTGGTGTTGGAAATGCAGTTTATAGCTGGATTTCTAGTTGCCTGCTAGGTTTGTTTTATGTGCAGTGCTCACGTGATACAACAAGCAAAAATATGACTGTTCGTGAAAAATATGCCTTCATATATGCAGGGTTCAACGAAACGAACACTAAGACGACGTACAGTCGAACCTATACACCCCCCATCCCCACATTTCTGGCATGTAATGCAATACACTACGTTAGTAAGTACTACAAGTAGATCTACTCGTAACAACCACACTGGTTTTTAGGGCCAAAACATGATTAGTATTAATGAATCGGCTAGACTGTCAACAGTCGTTCATGCCTTTTTGCTACATTTTTATCTAAAACTAAAGTCTTTGCCTGGATCCGATCCGACAGGTATCTGAAGGTACCAAAAGTGGTAAAGTGCTCGGTAAAGTGCTCGATCGAGCACTTTGCTAAAAACAGCGAAGTGCGCGTATGGCGCCTCCAACGCCCAGTCTCAATTCTAGCCTCCATTTTGACAGCTGTCCGAAGACGTCAAATAACGCACTCACAGTCGAAAACTTCGAATATTTCAGGAAGAAGAAACATTTTGTTCGGCGTGCGTCACAGACTTCATACTGGAGATTTAATGGCAGTGACATTTGTAACATGACAAGAAATAATATAAAGGAAAACTGAATTTCTTGGTGTGCACGTGTGGGTTTTTTAACTTGAGTGTGTGTCTAGATGCGAGAGCGAAGATTTTTCTTGATCGTTGAACACGAAAATAAAGTCTGGGTGTAAGTTTATATCATGTTCACTATATTTCTATTGAATAGATTCACTTCTTTCAGTATTATCAGATCGTTAATAGATGACAAAAAATATTGCTATCGAAAACATAAGTTCGAAAACATTCGTGTGAACAATTTTAATTAACGCTTCATTGCTGTTAATATTTTGATAGAAATCTATAAATAACCCGTTACTATTATGTATGTATGTATGTATGTATGTATGTATGTATGTATGTATGTATGTATGTATGTATGTATGTATGTATGTATGTATGTATGTGTGTATGTATGTATGTGTGTGTGTATGTATGTGTGTGTGTGTATGTATGTATGTATGTATGTATGTATGTATGTATGTATGTATGTATGTATGCATGTATGTATGTATGTATGTATGTATGTATGTGTGTGTGTGTGTGTGTGTGTATGTATGTATGTATGTATGTATGTATGTATGCATGCATGTATGTATGTATGTATGTATGTATGCATGCATGCATGTATGTATGTATGTATGTATGTATGTATGTATGTATGTATGTATGTATGTATGTATGTATGTATGTATGTATGTATGTATGCAAGTATGTATGTATGTATGTATGTATGTATGTATGTATGTATGTATGTATGTATGCAAGTATGTATGTATGTATGTATGTATGTATGTATGTATGTATGTATGTATGTATGCAAGTATGTATGTATGTATGTATGTATGTATGTATGTATGTATGTATGTATGTATGTATGTATGTATGTATGTATGTATGTATGTATGTATGTATGTATGTATGCATGCAAGTATGTATGTATGTATGTATGTATGTATGTATGTATGTATGTATGTATGTATGTATGTATGTATGTATGTTTGTATGTATGTATGTATGTTTGTACCGTATCATCATATGGACGCGTCCCCGGGATGCGTCCTATTTGTTTGACAAAGGTTGCTTGCACACAGTGTCACAATCTCGTAAATTGCAAGGCCATTTATCTTATATATCAATCTACAACATGCTCAACAAGTGTTAGTTCCTGTCATGTGATGAACAAATTACATGATCTCGTTGCAATATTGATCTCATACTGAAAACGTTTACGGAATAAGTGTCATCACAAGACAAGCGTCAAGAAGGTAATGACTCTCATTTATAGTTTTTCCAAATCATCGCCATTGAAATAAGAGCCCGTATCGTCAGGACAGCTGATTAGATAATGCTAACGTAGCATGGGTACATTTTAATGAAGACTGTGCTTCATCATCACCATGACTTACTTACGGAACGAAGACAATTGAAGGAGAGGTATAGTACATGTCTAATGTTTTCAATCAATGTTCATGTTAGGCCAAGTTTGTAGTCATCATCATCATTAGATAATGATAAGTGTTTCAAAACGAATTAAAAATGTCTGCCCACCCAGGGATAAGTTTGTTAAACCAACACTTTAATAACCATCAAAACCTAAACTGTTACTATAGCCAAGTAGGGCGCCCTCTACTGGTGGATGTACACAGTTTTAATGAAATGGTGTTCCCCATTGACTTCCCCGTCAGCACTAACAACTTTTATATATTTATACATTTTTATTTTTTTATTTGGTCGGGTCAAAACCGAAATATATCTCAATATTCCGTACATTGTAACACATTTGGATATGTTGGTTTTAATGAATGTACATAAGCTCAAAAGTTTTGGTACAGAAAGAAATGAAGAAACGTGAGATAATTTTGACATCTTTCAATTACTGTCTGATGAGAATGGAAACACACCCATCTTAGCATCGTGTCAACTGGACATCTTTAAATCTTACCAAAACTTTTTTTTTAAAGTACTAAAATTACTTAGTTATTTCAAGGCATTAATGTTGAGCATGCCATGTTGATGAGAAGCGTACGTTTTCGCGCTATAGGCCTTCTTATTGTATACGGTTTTACGGTGTTAGATTTGCGGCTTTTAGCGCATATTTCTACTTATTCAGTGACGATAGAGCAATCATTGCATTGGTTTTTGAATGGTTACATGGTTTCTGAATGGCTACATTACACGATTGCATCACTCTATTATGTCTAGTGTCCTGTCAACTCTTATATGATTGCAGTCGTTCCAAATGTAGTTAGTTCTGCATAGAAAGTAAATAACCTTGAGACAGTGTAAAGTTTCTGACTTCTTAATTCAACAATTCCGCGCCCAGATCTAGAGTGTGCACGTGTTCACTACTTGTATTTTCCCCTTTAAAGCTTATGAGCACTGAGTGAAAATGTTTTTTGGGGGTGTGAACTAAACATACCATGTTACAATTGTTGGTATATATCTGCGTGAATGGCATTTTTTAAAATCACATTCCAGAAGGTTAGGACTGATATTTGAGTCGTGGAAATTGAATCCAAACACGGTAATAGAGGGGATGACACAGGTCACAATATTATTTATAACTTTTTAGCTAGAAAATGAAATCGCAAAATTTTATAGGGTATCTAAGTGGCATAACATGCACTAGTGTTAAAATTCCCAATAACCAGACATTGCCTATATTAATCGATCTTATCATAATTGTTGCAGTAACGTTTAAAACGTGATCGCCGTTGAGGGCGCCGATTTTTGGGTGCCAAGCCACAAATCGTTTTATTTGATTTATCATGTATACTGTTACAAATGATACGTTCACCCACAGATTATGCAATCTTGTTCAGGGTGTACGATATTTGGAGAAAGTTGCTGTATCTAACAAACCGTTTTTTAGGTTTTTTTTTAAATTTCAGTTTCAGCTAGTGCAGCTTTAAAATCTCAAATGTTATCGCAAGCAATGGAAAGATGAAAATGTTGTTGGGGTCAAAAATATTTGTTTACAGCCCAATATGTCACATTTACCATATACACCAATGACAGCATTATGAAATCGCGTGATTGGGTACTAAATTTCGCTCAGCTTTATTTTGTTCAAATTCGCACCATTCTGTCTGAAAATTCGTAATCAAGTCACGGGAAAATATTTGAATATTTAATATTTCGGCAATTCCCCTAGTCTGTCTAAACATATATCAAATCCACTTTTCAAATTGAGCTACAAGACTAATACTTTTAACCCTGGCTCGGTTGAATGACGCGAAAACTAGACATCGACATATTGTGATCAATTGATCATGAGTGTAAAAATACATATATATATATAATCTCATTGTTTTGTCAAATAATTAATGAGAGCATGTGGTCATAGTATGCGATAAGTCAGTATTTCGCGATTCGCTGACTATCCAATTTTAAGTTTAATTTATAACTGATGACTTCATTCTTTACCTTCATCCAATCAGACAGAAGACATTATGACATCATTGTTTAATAATAGAAAACCCAGTAATGTGGATATTTTTGAAAGGTTTAAATACTGTAATAAAGACTGGAAATAAAAAAGTAACATTCTCCTTCGGAGAGGTAACTTGCGAATCACAAATCTTTCACAAATCTATGTCTGTTAAGCTATTCCTGTGTACTCGTGTGATCAGATACGAGTGTACCTTGACATAGTGCACAGTTAGCTGAACCTACGACTTTTAGTGCGGAGTTCCCTTAAGGCCTAAAAATTGTTTGTTCAGGTTACCCGACCCCACCTACTTTTACACGCCGACCGTAAACTTTTTTGTACTTATTCGAGAAAAAACGGAAATTGTGAAATGTCGCAATCAACTTAGAAAGACAATATAAAACAGTTCTTCTAATTTGTAATGGCTGTACATGTGATAAGAAGAAACCAATAACACAGATACCACATGGAAAACAACGCAAAACATAGGTACCTGATCCTCTGAATAGACACTAACATATAAAAAATATCAAAATGATAACATAAAAAATCTACCTACACCACCTATTCTAAAATATTGTGCGTAATCGTAACCACACAATTATTTTTGTGAAGCCTAAGCGTGACAAACAAGATTTCAAACGGATTTTGAACAAGTCTGTTTGTTTTAGATGTCTGATTTTTAATTCGTAGTATCGCTGGTGTAGGGAATAAACCTTTGTAAACTGGTATATATTTTACTGGCGTCTCTCCAAAAATCAAATGCTCGAGGCTCACGTACACAGTTGACTAATCTCTTCAAACATCCGTAGTAAACACACTTTATTGATTTAAAAAGGCGTGATTTATCTACTTTACTGAAGCAGCCACACCAAAGTCCGGAGCCAGGGTATTCATTGTACCGATTGCAAAAACAAAATCACCCCATGTCTGACGTATGCGGCTTAAAATGGTCTGATTGTGCAGGTCACGCCTTGACCGAAGTCCATGTCGTTGTTGTTGTTATACTGTACAGTAACATGCCATTGGCTGAAAATGGCGTCTTGTTCATACAAACAGTATTGCTAAATTGCAAAATATGTTCACATTCGAATTCAGGAATGTTTCTTTAGCAGGCCGTTAATGATGGATAGAAAATGAATATGAATTTGAAGTTGATTTATGCAGTTTTTCATTCCTTTTTCTACTTTCTGCTTATTACGTCAATAAGCAGTCTCAACGGAAACAGTGTAAAATTCATCAGTTCATCATTGAGATATTTCACAGCTAAACCAAACGCTTCATGAGAGACGAACCTTTAAAAAAGAATGTGGCACATTTCCAACATTGCCCAATGATTTATTCGCGAAAAATACCTGTACACTTCGCGAAACCTCTTCACATTGAAATGAGTTATTGAAACAGGTGTGACTTTATTTACTTTACACAGACATGCCGCTGTAGCTATTTTACCACAGTCGTAATAACAAGCCAACTCATTACGCTTGAAGTATGTGTAACCCACCTCGAATTACCTTATCTATGTTTGTACCGGTTAGTTCTTGTCCCATTACTGACCAATGTACCGTGGCTCATATTGCTTTACACACGCACAACGTGTCGAATAACCTTTACACACACTCTTGCCAAGGACGGTAAATTTTGTGTGTCTTTAAACGCAATTCAAAAATAATTGCCTGCAAACCAGAGAAATGTTCAGAATACAAGATTTCCAGTGTAACTATGCGAAAGTTTCTTTTTAGGACATGTTTCATTACGGGAACTGTCTGTCTGTCTGTCTGTCTGTCTTACTGACTGACTGCCTGTATGTATGTATGTATGTATGTATGTATGTATGTATGTATGTATGTATGTATGTCTGTCTGTCTGTCTGTCTGTCTGTCTGTCTGTCTGTCTGTCTGTCTGTCTGTCTGTCTGTCTGTCTGTCTGCCTGCCTGCCTGCCTGCCTGTCTGCCTGTCTGTCTGTCTGTCTGTCTGTCTGTATATCTGCAGGTCTGTCTGTCTGTCTGTATGTCTCTGTCTGCATATATGTGAGTTATTCTAATGTTCCTTATATAAACACCTTATCTTAATGACAAGAACTGATTAGATGTTAGTAACTATGTAATATGGGTAATCATACGAACTTTTGGCATGATTAATGATTTCTTGTAATTAAATAGTATTTTTGAATCAAATTACGCCGTGTTACTATACTTAGTACATGCACTGATACAAATACAGGGGTTGTCTTCTATACCTCTTGTTGATACAAATCCTCCTGATCCACTTTAACTACATTTCATCAAAACAAGCTTGATTAATTTACTGTCAACATCCGTACCATTGTTGTCATGATACCAATCGTAAAAAAACACACCACGTCATTCTAGAAGTATGTTGCCTGAATGCTAACCCAAGAGTTGTCATATCTGTGATTGCGGTGGTCATAGTCGGGCAAAGTTCATTTTGTTGTAGCTTACTGATAATTTTAACACTTCAATCGCTCAGGCCAGAAACAATATAAAAGCTGTTCAACGGGCAACCTAGCCCATCACATTGGGTAGGTGGGTCGACATGTTGGACAAGGAATGTAAAAAAATAGCGCGAATGGTGTTGTAGCACAACTGTACAGATTAAAAAATGTTTATCCATATGCTAGTCCATGCTAAAAATAGGCGTCCATTGGCTGAATGACTATCTAGTTGCCTATTCAACCCTGTTGTTATCTTTGCAATATACGTCATTTGGCTGTTGCTATGAGCGTAGTCATGTTGCTAGACATATTTGCATGTATTTTTTGAATGTTCGTTCACTTGTCTATGAATCTCTGATGTTATCTTTGCAATATACGTGATCATGTGGCTGTTGCTGTGGGCGTGGTCTTGTTGTTAGGCATATGTGCATACACTTTTTGAAAGTTGTTCACTTGCCTACTAGATGATGTTGTTATTTAACCAAAAGATACTGCCATTTGGTTGTTGCTAAGAGCGTGGTCATGGTTGCTAGAGCCAATTGTGTCAAAATGTTTTTAAGAAAGTCTGTAGAAAAATAACACTTCTAGAAACATCTCACCAAGTGATCATTACATACTTGACATTTCTTCATCTATACACCCGCAGATGCAACCCTATTAAATTTCGGGCCAATCTGCTGAGTAGTTTTTGAATTAAAGATTTTGACCAGAAAGACACATTTTAGCCCTAGTTTGCATATTCCTGATGGATTCATCATGTCATGACCAAATCTTAATTTACACCCAAGAACATTCCCATCAAATTTCAGACCAATCTGCCCAGTAGTTTTGGAGTATAAGGTTTTTGACCAAAATCATATTTTTAAATCCAAAGACGCGCATTTCTTATGCGATCATTTTCATTTGAACATTTTCCATCTACTCGCCCTAAAGTAACGTCCCCACCAAATACCAATACTTTGACTTTAGGTCGTTTTCACACATACACACAACACAACCACACACAGACAGACAGACAGACAGACAGACAGACAGACAGACAGACAGACACAGACGAAAACTTTGCCATGCCTATAGCACGACTGAAACTTATCGTTATTTTGGTTATCTCATGCAATTTGTCTGTGTGGCAATCGATTTCCACGGTTAAACAGAGTTTGTAGCTCCTCTCAAAAATGTTAAGACCCCCAAATGAAACTCTAGACCCCTTCTGTCACCTTCTCCACTATAGTGGAGATATAAATTCATATGGTACAATGATACATTAAAATTGTACCCTTCATTTACCTACCATATATTTAATGTGTGTATCTGCCAAAATATCTCTGTTTAAGTACAATGAATTCACTCGAGTAAAATTCTGGTATTGAAGACAATTTTCAAGTACAGCTAGGGCTTTTTCTATGGCTTTTGATAATGTGTATGATTTGCAATTTTATGCCATTTAAATGACCTCCCACATGTCCTCTATTTTTAAAAAAAAATGCTTACTCGGGGGGGGGGGGGGGGGCTAGATGTTCCCCGCACCCTACCCACTAGCTATCATGAGGGATGCTGTTTCTGCCCAGAATCAAGTTTGAAAGAGAAAACCCTGCTAGCTAAGTATCTCCAAGTATAGGTTACAGTCAATGTGAGACCATTTTCGAAAAGCCCACATATATTTGTATAGAATTTAGAAACCTCTCATTGTTATGTATGGACGCTGAAGTTGATTTCCATGTTTGAAGTGGAGCGAGGTCCGCAAGGGGGTTACGATATAATTACACATTAAAATATGTGAGGCTGGGAAGAGGGGGGGGGGGCGCTACGAAAATTCTTGCATTCTTGGAATTATTTCGGGGGCCATGAAATTTGCCATTGAGAGCGCGAAGGGGGTGGGAGCGGCTGCAATAAAAAATTGACCAAAATAATTTCTCCCCAGGCTACCCCTGTCTTAAATTCTTATCCAAGCCTTATCAATGGTGACCAGTCTTCCCCACTGAGTGACACAAAAGCGGCACACACACACAGTCATGTACTACGACATACACAGAGGAGCAACTGAAGTGTTTGGTGAAACAAGCCACCCGACTTTATTCATTGTCTACATTCTAAAAGCAATGTAACAACATAAATGCAAGGGCCCCATTGCATCGTGACCACACTACATCCACCCCTGCCACTGCCAGCACTATCTCTTCACAGGCCTTGATTCGTTTTCAAAAGTCACTTGTGAACATGCGAATTTTTAATGTCACTTGTCCTGGTGAATAAATTGGTTGTCCCACCAGGTTTTGACATATTGCGCTCCTTCTTATATATCTCCTGCAGGATTACGCACCTGCAGGATTACTGCTCAATTTTTGAGTTACTCTGCAGTATTATACAGATCTCAAAATGTATGTAAAGTACAAACAAACAAACAAACAAACAAACAAACAAACAAACAAACAAACTTTGAAGGCATACCGTTTTCGTTTGTGTTAAATCTTATGTATTTTATCTTTATCACTATCATTTTGCCGAAAATGATATGTGTGCTAGCCCATGTAAAATAATGCCTTACTACTATGACATTGTTTATTACAATTAAAAACAAAAAAGTGTATGTTTCTCAGTTTGATTGATTTGTGTTAGGTGGTTGCTACATGCCTCGATCAGTACAATCATGTGCAGTGATTGTGAAGTTTATTACATGTAATTCCTCATTGATTTTCCTTCCACAGTTTGCTACAAATAAACATCTCTTCTGTCAAGTAGTAGTTGCGTGTTTGATTACATGACATGTGCCTCACTTTGGCACAATGTCTGGAAGTTGCCGTCTGAGAAATCGTCTCTAGATGGAAACGTATTGAAGACTTTTCAAATTTTGAATATTCCAATATTTGTTGGCGCATTCAAACAAATGACATCGACAAATATCGAAGACAGAAATATTTACCGCTAGGCCTAATAATTTGACTCGATCATAGTCTCGTTCCAATACGACTGTATTACAATTTACACTCAACTTCACACTTTGTACTGACTCAAGTAGTAACAGTGAGTCAGATTAGAGTGACACTGATAAGGTTGTGTAAATCGTAATACGGTCGTATTGGAACTAGACTAACTGGTTCGGTGTTCGCCACTTGACTGCACTACGTATGAGGTACAGTATACATGACGTTAGTTTTGAAGTACGTAGCTCAGCCCGACCCGTACCCGAAGGTGTTCGGGAGTTATCATAGAAACATAGACCACAGGGCACTCAGGCTTAATTAGTTATGTTTACGAAAACAACACATCAATAAATAAATAAATAAATAAATAAATAAATAAATAAATAAATAAATAAATAAATAAATAAATACTGACAAGCAACAACAAGAGAGTAGTAACAAATCATTATCAACAACAAGAATCATTGCTATATGTTTTCCTATATGCGAAATGGCCACAATTATACATACCCACGTACAATTGTGACCATTTTGCAAAAACATATAGTAATTCTTGTAGTTGATAAGGATTTGTAATTACTCTCTTGTTGATGATTGTCAGTGTTTGTTTGTTTTATTTATTTATTTATTTATTTAGTCATTCATTCATTCATTCATTCATTCATTCATTTATTTATTTATTTATTTATTCATTCATTCATTGTTTTTGTTTTTTTTTGTTTGCTTTCGTAAACATAACTAACTAAGCCTGAATGCCCTGTGCACAGACCACTAAAAGTAAAGAAACATATTGTGTCATGATATTTGCAGATGGATACGACATCACAATGGATCGACAGTTTTAAGAGTTTTCGATATGGAATTAAGATCAGTCCAACCACAGAGTGACACACTAGTGAAAAACCCATTCTTGAGGAAAGTAGCAAGTTTGATAATGAACAAGACACGGGTTTCACGTAGGAGAACTCGGGTGGCTTGTTTCACCAACACCTCTGTGTATGGGATTGTCTCAGTATTAGTCTGTCAATGTATTGCTAATGTGTCACTCAGTGGGGATGACTGGTCAGTATTGATAAGGATCTCATATCCAATTACTTCTAATGTTGTCTTGCTCATACAAAAACCCGTATATGTGCCCAGTAAAGTGTATTATAGGTAATACGAAAAGGGTAGTAAGTAGAATCTTTATTTCTGCGTTTCGGCTTTACACGGAAAGCGGCTCTCTCCTTATTTGTCTGTGTCTACCCTTATACCTCCATGGTCGGGCGAACGGATTGATATTTACACTTGCCCAAGCAAATTGTACTTGCCAGGGCATTGGGCGTCGGGCAATGTCAACCATCAACTAAAAAAGTGTCCGACATAAAGTTGCAGAATGGAATGTAAAGTTGCAGAATGCAAAATAAAATTTTAGAATACCAATTGGCCAAAAAGTACAATTTCATAAACTGAACGTTTGTACTCACAAAAATTTAAAATAAAAAAAATATATATAAAAAGCCTTTTCTGTAACTAAAAAAATTACTTATTCTTTTTTAACTCGTTCTTTTTTCTTGCAAATCAAGTTCAATGGTTTACACGTGTAAGCTTAATTATGCCAGACTAAATTACGCTGACAACTACAGCTTCGATTTGAAAGGTTTAAGTTTTGGTTTCTACTATGTTATGATCTTATGGTTTCGATATTTATTGTTTCACTGGTTAAGAGTTATTTTATTTTACGTTTTGTTTCGTTTGGAACTTACAGTTTTTATATTTATTGCTGAAAAGTTTGGATTTTGAAGTAAACATTAAGTTTTGGTACGTAATAATTTACTGTTTCTATTAGTCTAGTTCCTGACGAAAGGTCAGGAACTCGACATGTTTTGTGGGAAGTTGAGCTGTGTTTTGGAGTGAAGGTTTTTGCATTTCTTACCGTCAGATTGTTAGCCTGGAGTCAGCACAGTAGGGAGTCATGCAAAGCAAACACAGATAAGCTATACCGTTTGGTTTTGAATGCCTCATTTGCATACCAGTCAGTGTTTTTTTCAAGCGTGTTAATAACATCTCACAGTGAACTTACAGAAATGTAATTTTTTCATGAGCTCGTCAAGGGCATTCAGAAGTTTCCATTGATGTATTTTTTGTGATATCACTTTAAATTAATTAGGATCTTTTCGACTAAAAAAATCCTGTTTGGTTACACCACACGACTCCTATTTTTGGTAGCACTGCACAGAGGTCACACTATATATATCAATAAGGTTTCAGTGGTGGTAGTTGTTCAGTAACAGCCACTAGGGTCATCTCTGGACATTTACCAGGATTCTGTTATGCACTGCTGCAATGCTCACTTTAGTTATGCTTATTTTACTGATACTAAGGGAGCTGTCATTATTTATGACCGGGGGGTCACTCAAAAGCTGGGGGTTATATCAAATTGTATGTAGTATTATTACTACCTTGACATGTTAAAATAGCACCAGAAAGCATTCTTTTAGTCCTTCAATTTCAAAAATATCCAGGAACGAGAGGGGGAAACTCCCTACCGTACTACCCCCGCCTGGCTCCCTCAAACTTTTATTCAACTTATATTGCCTAATTTCCAATTTTACTAGCTACTTTGGGAATAAGCTGCATTCATTGTTACCTCTCCTTTTTGAAATAAGCTTCATCCATCATGTTATGAGGAATTTCAATTTCAAAATAAGAAGTTTTGTTTTGTTTGTTTGTTTGTTTGTTTGTTTGTTTATTTATTTATTTGTTTGTGTATGTATGTATGTATGTGTGTGTGTGTCTAAACGGAACACAATCTCAAGGAGGGAGGGGGTTGGGAAAAATGTCAAGCTAGGTAGGTTATGGAATTTTTTGGATTTTCAAAGCAATTACTCCTATACCACCCCCCCCCAACCCCCTCAAGGTCATAAATAATGACGGCTCCCTAAACTATGGATGTTGAGTAATCGTGTGTGGCTTCATCAAAACTTCAGTTGCTCTGTGTATATGTCTTAGTACATGACTGTGTGTGTGCTGCTATTGTGTCTGTCGGTGGGGGTGACTGGTCAGAATCGATAAGGATCTCATATCCAATTACTTCTAAGGGAGCGATCAGTTTTTACGGCCGGGGGGGGGGGGCTCACTTCAATTTGGGACTCAAAGGGGGGGGGGTCATCAATGAAGTGAATAAAGGAGGGGATGGGGTCACCTTGTTTTCGACAACTAAACAAAATAATGAGCTATGCTCCTATACTTAAATGTCCATACATTTATTAAACAAAAATGTATGTGCATAAAATAAACCATAAACAAAATAGCTATAAATATACATTCAAATATAACGTAAACTCTTAATTGTCTCTTGATACATCCAATACATATGATATGCAGTCACAAACTGCACTATGGCCACCTTTAAGCAACAGTTATTTGTTAGAAATGACTTCTCAATATTGTACAACATGAGTTGCATTGTGTCATCTTGTGGTATAAAAACTTGCATTTTTAGCTGTACATATATATATAAGAAATGAAATACTTTAAAATTTACTGGCTCTAAAAAAATTATGTTCTTCCATTGACCTGAACATGTTGAATTGCACACAAACATAACTAATTTAGGACACTTTGAAATAATATGTGGCAACCACTGTGACTGAAAGAGTCTGACCTAGCCTGTGTCTAGACATTGGATATTCTATGTCCGTGTGTATATATTAAGTCTCGTTCCTATAAATTTTTGTACATATAAGGTACGATTACTATGATCATCTCCGTTAGAAGTCCCAAAATGATTTATGGTTGAGATGAATAGTTAAATGTAGGATAAAAACTAAATTCTTTTAGTGTGGGGTGGGTGAGGGAGGAGGTCTATAATGAAATATGTTTTGTATCCCATACAAACATTTCTAAAAAATGTCAAATGGAAAAGTGGAAACATATTTGTTATGTATGGCACTAAAATACATTTATAGTGCGAATATGAATACTGTTTTTTCCTGACTACATACTGGCTTTGTATTCATAGCACTACATAATACTACATACTGATCTGAAATTGATTGTGCCGTGTGCAACAATTTTAAATTTTGACCAATTTAGTTAGAAAGGAGTGGGGGAAAGGGGTTCTGAGGCCTTACTAAAAGAATTTTTTTAAACAATTGATCTCGCCCTATTTATCATACATGTACAAAGTATTGAACTGTCACTTGACATAGCTATAGTATGAATTACATGTCTTCGTATCAAAAATAACATTACTGTGTTTTGTTTCACTTATTTTCTGATACCCGTGACCATCACCAAGTTTAGTACATTTTACATGTGAAACCCCCTTTTGTCTTGAGATTGTTTTACGCCATAAACTACCAAGAATGAAATATATTCCAAGGTAAACACAATATTACTCAGATTCTCGGAGAATATATTATGTGAATGACTGATAAACAAAGTTATAAACACAGACTTGTTTGAAGATGATCTAGTAAAGGGCTACTATACTTAATTACTGTAACTAGGACTTCTACAGTACAGACAGTGCAAAGTTGTGAGGAAAATTAGATTTTACATCTCCCCTGGAATATGTTAAATCAAGTATCCCCATTGATTGAGAGACTGTATACTGCGAGTAAAATTTTGTTAGCAAATCATAAAATTACATTTCCTTGGTATATTGTATTTGTTTTCAAGGCTATCATGTTGTCAGCAATATACTGGATACCATAGCCAGTAGTAAGTGAATTGAATTAGTAATCCAGTTGTGAAACAGCTGTACTACAGAAAACATTTTTACGACATTGTTTAATTTCTATTTTGAAAGCAATGACAGTTACCACATTCCATAATTCAAAACCTTTTCAAAACATTTTGGTTAAAATTAACAGTTTGGCCAATGAAGGGAGGGGAGTTCACTCAATCTAAGAGATATCGTAGAACTTTTGTTCACTAAACCATGAATATTTTGTATGTCAGTGGAGAGACAATCATACTCAATCATTCTCATAGGGTTCATGTCTAAAGAGCTTTATGCATGTTAAGAAATGGATTTTCGATAACAATTTACCAGATACACTTAAAATTACTTAAAATGTAACGTGTAAAATTAACTATACAGTATTATGCATTGAGAATAGAGTGTCTATTGCAAGAAAAAAAGAATGTTTCTTGTTAACAGTTGGGGGGGGGGGGACTCAGCATGTTTTTTTTATTTGTCAGAGGGGGGATGGGTTGGATTGTTTTGTGGATGAGTTGCAGGAGGGGGAGGGGTCATTAGTTTTAAGTACAACACGAACAAAAAGACACCGGCCCACCCCTGATCATAAAAAACGTATGTGTACCCATTGAATTGTATTATGTCTTTCGCTTTTGAAAGTATAACATTTGGAATTAACTCAGATGTATATGGTCACACATATTATTCAGAATATATAAAGAAACCCCCTTTAATAATTTTGAAACAAACTGTGAATGAAGTCCAGCAGCCATTTTACTGACATGCGAAGCCTGCATGAGGATACATTGCCCATCACAAAAATAAATTTAAGCTGCAAGCAGCATTTGCGGGGCCCAAGCAGTTTAAGTTTGCCGAGCAGGCAATGATGTACTGCAAGGAGGTTGGAGTAGTCTTCATTCTACACACCAAATTGTAAGGTTATCGATACACTTGTTTCATAGAAGAACATTTTAAAAATGATTTGGAGGAAAATTCAATGTGGCTGCCACTGGATTTCCTTAAATCAATGATTTCCGTGAAACTACACATTGAAATTTTTTCTCATTTACCAACCTTAAAGTAGTCAAGTACTTGATTATATTTGCCAAAATGCAAGTCAATCAATGCAGTGCTTTTGTCGAAGTTGTCAATTTTAAATTTTCGTAGAATCCAATATGGCCACCATAGCAGTCAACCGATTGCAACGCTTTTCGCAAACTTGAAAGACATCACTTAGATGATGTTATACACAAAAGATCACACCAAGTGGACTGCTTGTTCTGGAGAAGAAGATTTTTAAACGAAAATACCCATTCTTTTGAAAATCCGTTATGATGGCCAAGGTCACGTGACTGCATGCAATTTTATTACAAACTTTAAAGTAGTCAAGTACTTGATTATATTTGCCAAAATTCAAGTCAATCATTGCAGTGCTTTTGGAAAATTTAAAGTTGTCATTTTTAAATGTTCATAAAATCCAATATGGCCACCATAGCGGTCAACTGATTGCAATGCTTTTCGCAAACATGAAAGACATAACTTAGATGATGTTATACACAAAGGATCACACCAAGTGGACTATTTCATTCTTGAGAAGGTGTTTAAAGGAAAATTGCCATTTTTTTGAAAATCCAATATGGCAGCCAAGGTCACGTGACCGCACATGATTTTATTACAAACCTTAAAGTAGTCAAGTAGTTGATTCCCTCTTATCAAAAGTCAATCAGTGCAGTGCTTTTGGAGAAGTTGTCATATTTAAATTTTCATAAAATCCAATATGGCCACCATAATGGTCTATCAATTGCAATGCTTTTCGCAAACTTGAAAGATATCACTTAGATGCTGCTATATCCAAAAGATCATTCACACCAAGTGGACTGCTCATTCTTCTGGAGAAGATTTTTTAAAGGAAAAATGCCATGCTTTTGAAAATCCAATCTGGTGGGCAAAGTCACCTGACCGCACGCGATTTTATTACAAACTTTAAAGGGCAGGGGATATGCATACTACATATCAAATTTCGAGCCAAATGGACCCCTAGGTTTTGAGAAGAAATCATTTTAAGATGATCACGAAATCCAATATGGCGGCCAGGCCACGTGAACAGCCTGAAATTGTTTGATCATGTGAATGAGTACTCTGGGTTCCCGATAAGCCTACCAATTCTAAAAGGTTCATGGGCAACATAAATGTGAAATTACAAAAATATGGGTAGGTTGGACCAGTTGAGCAGTTTTTTTTTATTTTTCTGGCCTTATGCTTAAAACAAAATGGCAGCTACTATAACAGTTTCTAGTGCCCCACTCCTGAAGCCCCACTGGGTCTAGTCCCCCCCCCCCCCATACACCAGTTTCTAGTGCCCATCCCATGACCTCCATGACCATGTATGTATGTATGTATCCTATTGATGGGGGAGGAAGGGTGGGGGGCACTAGGAACTAACTCTATTTAGTGTCATAAAATTATTGAACAAATTAGAAAATCAATGTCATATCTATATCTTTGAGTATCTGCATGTGTATCTGTGTTGTCATGTCAGGTGTGACACTAAAACCCTAAAAACTAGCTAGTTCCTAATGCCCCAACATCATTAATATGAAAAGTACAAACACACATGTACATGCTAACATGAATAGATATGAAAGTAATGCAATAAATGTGTTCAATAATTTTGTTACATTAAAAATAGTAGGACCAATGGTGTTGTAAGACAAATGTATACTCTTTTTGTTAACCCCCCCCCCCCCAAAAAAAAAAAAAAAAAAAAAAATTCCAATTAAAAATGTTTATATACATAGATGTTGGTATGGGCAGTATCTTCCTTGCTGAGTTCATCATGTCAATTTTATTTGCAGTTTTTTACACAATCTATTTTGTTATATTGTCATTAGGCAAAACGATGTTTGTTTGGCCTCAGAAAATAAGGTAAATAGGTCGGTAATGTATTCTATTTTACTTAAGCTTTTTATTTTTTTTTGGAAAAATATTACTTCAACCAAAAAACAATCAGTGTTGGTCAGAATACCCATTCTGTGATAGTTTGATGAAATATGTACATATATCACTTGAGAAAGAGAACATACATGCCTGAAGGTCAAGAAGATAAGAAATTTATTATCTTTATTATCTTCGGGCTATCAGAAACACAATTTTTAGCACAACTGAACCTATAAGGTCTGTGTCTGTGTGTATGTATGTGTGTGGGCGACTTAAGCTAAAAATAGCAACAGACCGATTGCCTTGGTCTTTTGTGGGCACATTACTTGTGGTGTCTACTTGGGAAATTGTTCAAAGCAAAATGATGGCATTACAGGTCTGTGATTTGGGGAAAAAAATGTCATTTTTGGTCAAAAATAAACTCAAAAACTACTGAGCTGATTGGTCTGGAATTTGGTGGGAACATTGTTATAAGTGTGCAGATTGAGAATTGATGAATCAGTGATAGGCAAATTAGTGTCTTTATAGTCAAACCCTATAATTTCAAAACTACTATGCAGATTGGGCTGAAATTTAAGGAAGATGCATTTTGGAGTGTATAAATGAAGAAATATTAATCATATATCGGTGCCATCAGTAATATGCAAATCAGGTGTAAATATGTGAATTTTGGTCAAAAACCATTTCTCAAACAGTGCTTACTACACAAAGCATTTACCGTAGGAGAACCTTTATTTATAATTAAAACGTATGTGATATTTATTTATTTATTTATGTATTTTGAAATTTCTTTCTGTGTCCTATAAGCCAGAGGGCTGAATGTGGCTCTTTTGTTTGTAAATTTCATCTAAGCATTGTATGATTTAATAAGTCCACATAGCATAGGACACCATGATAAATAATAATAATAATAATAATAATAATAATAATAATAATAATAATAATAATAATAATAATAACAACAACAACAACAACAACAAAAACAACAAAAACAACAACAACAACAACAACAACAACAACGACTTGGACGATGAGACTGAAATTTGGTAAGAAAGTGTTATTCTGCACACTTTGTTCAAAACATTTTGACACAATTGGCCCTAGCAACCATGACCATGCTCTTAACAAATACCAAATACCAGTATATTTTGCTATAATAACAACATCATCTGATTGGCAAGTGAGTAAACATTCAAAAATTATATGCAAATATCCCTAGCAACCATGGCCACATCCACAGCAACTGCCATATGATGATGTTATATCACAAAGATAACATCAAGGATTCACAGACATGTGAACGAACATTCAAAAAATGTATGCAAATGTGTCTAGCAGCATTACAATTACAATTATTTACAATGCCCATAGCAACATTCAAACACCAGATTTAAACTGAATGCCTCCCGTAAGGGAATCACTAATTATGCAAATAACTCATTAAAATAAAAAACTATGGTTACAGGCTTTGTTTTTGGACAAGCGTGCTTTCTTAAGTTAATGTATGTGCCAAATTATGCGGAATTCGAAGAGTGCATGATACTGCTTAATTACTGAATATCGTTCATTATTCAAAATACTCATTAAAAGGTAAAAGTTGTAGCAACAAACTTCATAGGACAGGTGAGTATTATTATGGTTGATATGTATCATATTATAGGAAATTTGAAGCTTGCATTTTTAAGATACAACGTAGTTACCTAAAATCATTAATTATGCAAATATTTCATAAAAAACTGTACGCTATAGCACCAAATTTTATAGGACGTAGCTGCTTTGTTGTGGTTAACATTATGTACTAATTTGTATTGAAATTGAAGTATTCAATCTTAAGATATAGCCTAATTACTGAAAATCATTAATTATGCAAATTATCCATTAACACTGTAAGGTACATCAACTGACTTTATAGGACATACACAATTTGTTATGGTTAATGTATGTACTGAATTGTATTGAAATTGAAGTATGCAGTCTTAAGATAAAGCCTAATTACCAAGAATAATTAATTATGCAAATTATTCATTAACACTGAAAGGTACATCAACCAGCTTTACAGGACATGTGCGATTGTTATTGTTAACATGTGTATTGAATTATATTGAAATTGAAGTATGCAGTCGTAAGATATAGCCTAATTACCAAGAATCATTAATTATGCAAATTATTCATTAACACTGAAAGGTACACCAACAAGCTTTACAGGACATATGTGATTGTTATGGTTAACGTGTGTACTGAATTATATTGGAATTGAAGTATGTATTCTTAAGATATAGCCTAATTACTGAAAATCATTATTTATGCAAATTATTCATTAAAACTGTACGGTGCATCAACAAACTTGATAGGACATATATGTTCTCTTATGGTTAACGTATGTACTAAATTATGATGAATTTGAAGTATGTATTCTTAAGATATAGCCTAATTACCAAAAATAATTAATTATGCAAATTATCCATTAACGCTGTAAGATACATCAACGAATTTTATAGGACAAATGTATGTTGTTATGTTGAACGAATTTACTAAATTATATTGAAATTGAAGTATGCTGTCCTAAGATATTGCGTAATTAGTTGATTTCATTAATATGCAAATTTCTCTAATTAAACATTAACAGATCTGTCTCAAAACCTAATCTGGTCTAGCTATTACCAAAAAGATTATAAATCCCAAATTTCATTACAATTGAGCGAGCCGATTTTTAGAAAATGATGACACAGACCGACAGACACACAGACAGGCTCAATGCGTTCATCAGACAACGCATTGAGCGTGAAACTCGGAGTTGCAACTAAGCACCTCAAGTTCCAACCAACTTACTTTGATTATTCCCGCCCTGCTTACCCAAGCATCGAGCACTCTATTCTACGAGTTTGATACTATTTACTATATATATATATATATATATATATATATATATATTTGGCATGTCTATCGACTTGGCTATTAATCCATGTTATTATCTTTGAAATATACACACCATTTGGCTGTTACTATGAGCATGGTCCAGTTGCTAGGCACATTAGCATACATATTTCGAATCTTTATTGAATTGTTGAAATGTTTCCGTCATTATCTTTGTAATATACATCATTATTTCACTGTCGCTAAGGATGTGGTCATGGCTGCTAGGGCTAGATGTGTCAAAATGTTTTTGAACAATAACTGCAGAATAACACCTCCAGAAGCATCCCCATCAAAATTCAACATCCATTTTTTGAGTTATAAGGATTTGACCTAAATTGATTTTTACACCTAATTTGCACATCACTAATTGAATCGATCATCATGTTTTGAATACATCTTCATCTGCACATCCCCAGACACATCCCCATTAAATGACAGTCCAGTCATATTTTTAGAATTAAAGAAATCTAGGGCGGGGGGAGGGGCACTAGGAACTGTTGGACACACTAGACACTTGGAAATAGTTTCTAGTGCTTGGGAAGGCAATACATCTTAGGACTGATTGCCAGGGGTCACTAGACCATAATGCGTGGTGCCCAAAAGCACCTAGTGTGTGTGTGTGTGTGTGGTGGTGGGGGGGGGGGGCTCTAGGAACTACCACGTGCAATATCTAACTACATTAAACTTTACACAGAGATGTCATGTCATACAGGAAATATACCAGTCACGGGTATGCAAAGGTGGAACAAATGGTGGCCATGGTTGTAGTTAAAATTCAGAATTTACTGCATAACTGAAGAACTCATAATAAAGATTTATTAAAGTTTCTACTCAATATGATCGAGTAAACAATTTCTTTTTTAACATTGACAACTGACCTTGATATTCACTATCAGGAGCATTTGTCAAAATCAAGGCATCACAGTCACTTTGTGGTTTTTAAAATGTTGTCAATTATTTTGAAAGTGTCCACAGGTATTATGGTAGAAGAATAGAAATATATAAACGCATTGCTTTTGGTGCTCATATAACTCTCTACCGAGTTGTCGCCACATTAGTAGGAAAAGAATAATGATTTACAACATAACTTAAGAATTGTATTATATAGAGATTATTTCGGGGGTATCTACCGATATATGAAGTGTAAGCTGTATTTTAAATCATTTCTTTGACCTTCACCTTCAGGACTAAGTATTAAAATCAAGCAATTTCTTGCAAATAATAGGCATGTTGTGGTATTTATGTCCGGCCAGTATTTGATAGATTTTTGGGTACGTGCAGACCAAGAGAAATGCACACTTGCCTGTAATGAAAAGTTTCTTTGATTAATACCAATATTTCTGTAAATGTTCATGTCCAAACTCAGTCTTACAATAAACTATCTTTGTGTGGCACCAGTTATATTTTCCAAGATTCAACTTGTGTTCTCACAGCATATCATGAGATTGGGGAAATGACTACTGCTAAAAACGTAATTTGTTTCCCTTGTTAGGAAATTCATGGGATAAAATGCAAGTGTTTTTTTTACCAGGCTTCAAAATACCTTTATTACATTTATGATAGTTCCAACAACACATTAGTTGTCCATTTTAGTGTGACCAGTATTTATTGTTTGACTATATATCTGAATTTCTGTCCCTGTCCTTCCGTTTTGTTATCTAGGAAATTGCAGAAATTCATCGAGACTGTCGTCACATCTAAAAATATCACCTTATAATCTGCTTAAGCATCAGATTTAACTACATCTCATCAAAACAGGCTTGATATATTTACTGCCAACAGCCACTGATATCAGTATCAGTGGTATCATGAAAACAATGGCTTGGCTGTAAACTCGATTTGAAATGTTTTGACATCATTATATATGGCTTGTTGTTACAAAAAAACAACAACAACAGCAGCAACAACCAAAAAAACCCCCCCAAAAAACCAAAAAACAATTAAATCGACCTATCTTAAAATGTGATGGGCTAGGTTGCCCGTTGAACAGCAATTTTATTTGTTCTGGCCTAATCCAAATTCAATATAATAACGTACCTGACATTATGAAATGGATGGTGTATGTGCGGAGTGCACATGATATAGGTCATTCCTGGAATGATATGATATTGTTACACTTTGTAGCAATGTATCACATTTAAGATGTTTACGTGTACACATGCACAGCGCATGCATACTAAAAGCATCGAAAATAAATGGTCACAACCTTGAAGGTGACACAACTTTGAAATCATGGGTATTTGATCAATATTTTCATAAAAATAGAGGGTATGGAAGGCTACTAATCCCGAACTATATACAGTGGCATTGTTTTGAATTTATGATGTTATTTGTAGGATGCATATGTATTTAACTAAAACAACATTTTCAAGCCCAGTGTACATTTCCATGGAAACAGGTCTCCTATTTTAGACAATTTATGTTACAACTTGGCATGGTATGTATGTATGTATGGATGGATGAATGTATGTATGTATGTATGCATGTAAATATGTGTGTTTGTGCCAAAAACAATGAAATTTTTGTACTAAATTTAACTTTTTGCCATGTCAAATCTTGGAAAAATAATTAGCGTATTATGGTTATTTTGGTTGACATGGCAATGGACGTTCACAAAATAACCCTCATTTTTGAATTCAGGGGTAGTTTGGTTAATATGCAAATAATCTTTATTATTAATAAATTATTATTATATAATATCATTTAATTATTACAAGTTAAGGGGTTTAGTATTATATAATAATGAAAAACATTGGGACGACTTTAGAGGAATATCACTTACGTAGGAGGTGAAAAGGTTGAAGTTTTACACACCGCTAATTGTGCAACATTTCTCATTCAAGCTTCAAGTCTGAACAATTTTTAGCGTGGTACTTGCTCTGTATATCAATAAAAGTATAACAATATTATTTTATTTACTAATAAATTGTTATTACGGCCCAGTGAAACTCTCATTAGTCCCCGCGGACGAAGTCCGGAACGGGGACTTATGGATTGGGTTCTGTCTGTCAGTGCGTCCGTGCGTCCGCCCGTCCGTCCGTCCGTCCGCAGCTGTTTCTTGGAGATGCCTGGACCGATTTTTTTCAACTTGGTACAGGGGCAACATACTATGGCATACATATGCACATCAATTTGGTTTATGATACGATTCAATATGGCCGCCTAGCAACCATTTTGTTTGCGAATTTTCCCTGTCTAAAGCCATAACTCAGACATGCTTTAACAGACCTCATTCAAAGTTGGTATTAGGACAGTGTTCTATGACATACATGTGCATATTCATTGTTGTCATGATACGATCCAATATGGCCGCCTAGCAGCCATTTTGTTTGTGAATTTTCATGTAAAAAGCCATAACTCAGACATGCTTGAACAGATCTCATTCAAAGTTGGTATTAGGACAGTGTTCTATGACATACATGTGCATATCCATTTTCATTGTGATACGATCCAATATGGCTGCCTGGTAGCCATTTTGTTTGGGAATTTTCATGTCCAAAGCCATAACTCAGACATGCTTGAACAGATCTCATTCAAAGTTGGTATTAGGACAGTGTTCTATGACATACATGTGCATATCCATTTTCGTCGTGATACAATCCAATATGGCTGCCTGGCAGCCATTTTGTTTGTGAATTTTCCATGTCCAAAGCCATAACTCAGACTCCATTTTCATCGTGATATGATCCCCCATACCCAACCAATCCTTTATTGTTGGAGGCATATTCCATGTCCAACAAGCAGACACAACATATCTAAGTCTGTTTGTTTTAGGTTCACAAATGTTGTTGCGTGATCAGAGTCGTGATAATTCCTCAAAACCCAATTATAGCGGGGACTATGTCATTCTCAATGACTTGTTTGTCCAGTATTACACGAAGCATTTAGGCACCAATATTTGATTGACAGCTACAGTATTGATGATTCAGATATTTACAAGCCCCTTTGGTCTCTATTTACGAATTGTCAGACAGATTGGTGCGCATTTGAAAAAGTTGAACCTGAGTTGAGTGAAATTTAGTTGTCATAAAATAATATTGCAAAGTTTAGTGAAAAGAACATCAATTTTTTTTCTCCGACATGGAGCGTACTGACTGTGGTGAGCGCCCTTGTTGATAGCATTATTTTTTATTTATGAATTCATTTATTTATTTATTTATTTTTATTTTATTTTTTTTAATTTTTTTTTTTTGGGGGGGGGATTTCACGAAAAGGGTATGTTTTTCATCGGCCATCTAGTTCCGTGGAATCGTAAAAAAGGTGTACTTTTTCAGACCACCCTCCAGAATAGGGGTAAGATGCCCCTTTTCTATTCTCTTTCAGAAGAAACTTCACAACGAAGGCCCGGGGACGAAATAGTATTCAAACATTAGGGCGAACAGTGTACTGTGCAGTGTATGGATTAGGTTTCCTTGTGATGGTAAAACCTCACAGATTTCGGAAATAAGGGGGTGTTTTTACATTGATTTTCTCCCAGATTCACTAAAAAAAAAGGGGGATGCTTTTCATTGAAATATTCCGGGAAATGGGGTACATTTGAAATTTCCATCGCCGTGGTCCATATTTATGTAGGTGTACATGGTAAAATGTCATGTCGTGTTTGGATTTTTTCAACATTAGTCAGCGATAGGACATAATCCTCCAGAAAAAAGACAACAAAAATTGAAAAACCTCAAACCAACAGCTTTTGACAAACAACCCTTTGGTCTGTATTTCCGAATTTCAGACAGATTGGTGCACATTTGAAAAAAAATTCAGTCGCCATAAAATAACACGCCCATTGTTTTTCTATGGGAATTCTGACATAGTATTCGGAATTAAATATCAAATTCCCACCCCTACAATCCCTTGATAGTTTGTTATCTTTGCATTACTTGCGATAAAATTTTGAGATTTTAAGTCGTTTGAATCTCTTCTAAAATCGTATGGTTTTGATTTTTTTTAAATTTCCATCGCAAAATCGAGAAACTGCGATGCCATACTTTTGACCTGTGTCATGACCTCTGTGTGACAGTAATTTCGACTACAGAAAAAAGAGTCCAAAATTTAGCTTATTTTAAGACATGAAAAATGCTGGAATATTATTGTGTTTATTACAAATTGTACTTCCATAAATAGCCGATAACATGTAATAATATATTTCTTTTAAAATCCGAATGCAATATAATAATGTACCTGAAATTATGCAAATTACTGTGTATGTGTTGAGTGCACTTGATACATGTGATATAGGTCATTCCAGACGGTGATGATATAATTGTAATATGTTATATATATATATAACATATATATCAATACAAACTGTGACCTGGTACCTAAACCATCAAGCAAATTGATCTTATTATTTTATGGTCAATTTTTATCACAATTTGTATTGCAAGTATTCGAACATGTAATTTTATAATCAAAGTTCTCTTCGTGGTAAACGTCCTAGTTATTACAATGTTCAGTGGTGCGCTGCTCAAAATGATGTCGTATCAGAAATGGGGCCTTCCATAACAGTAAAAAGTATGCCAAATACTTACATATAGAGAAGATTCTGAGACTCCATACATGATATATTTAATTGGTATTTGTGTAGATCATTCATTAAAATATAGAAACCAACGTCAAGTTTATATAAGACAGCTCCAATGGACACATGCACTTTCTTATCATTAAATTTAAAGGATGCCTTTTCGTAAGGTATTGCATAATTACCTAAATTATTTAATTATGCAAACCCCTTAGTTCATAAACTATATAAAGAAGCGCTATTGTAAACATGTGCTTTGTTATCAGTTGAAATTCCAAGCTTGTGGTCTTGTTTCTGATATCAAAAACATTAATAATGAAAGTAGGACTCGTATTTTTGTATTGTCAGTGTGTATACCAGAGTATATGCAATTTAAAGCTGATATTGTTACGATATTGCTTAATTACTAAAAACATTGATTATGGTAATTGAAAATGTATCAAGTTTACTAAAGATGTGCGCCAAACTGTGAATTCTAAAGCTTTCAGTTTTCAGGTATTACCTTATTACAGAAAGAGTATAATTGTGCAAAACACATATAAATATTCATTGGATGTTTAATTAAGTCTAATCCATTCTTGCCATTCACTGACAGAAAAATAGGTAGAGCGAAACAAACTTCCCTCACTCCATAAGTGAAGGAAGTTGCTATAATTACAACCTTGGCAAATGTTTAACCCATCCACTCAAGCTGAGAACTGCTTCATTTCACCTATGACACCAAGTTGTTGACAGCCATCACATCATAGCGGACTCGTTGGTGGTTTCTTTTATGTGAGTAGATACTATTTGTTTTTTATTCTAAGGCCAGAAGATTTTTTTTAAAAGCTGTTCAAAGGGCAACCTAACCAAGAATGTAAAACAAGCCATATATACTGATGGCAAAACATTTCAAGTTGAGTTTATATAGTACATACTCAGGCATTTTGAATTTGTCTCTTTTGTATGGCGGTTTATTTCCATCAGTTTGTTCTACAGTCAGGAAATATGCATAATTTACAGTTCAACAATTTTTCTCCCCTCTCCTCTAAAACATTTTAAACCATGAAAAATGAAAATCAAGAATTATTTAAGCCACCCCTTCTGTCACCTACACTACATAATGCTAAAATATGTTATCAAAACACCAGAATCTGCAGGATTGAGACACTTATATTATGCAGTACATTTACCTGGCTATGAAGTGTATTTTTGTGGCAAAGCTCAATAACTCATTTCTGACAATCACTAAAACGAAATGATAGTGAAATTAATTTCAAACAAAAAACTTTGTTGTTTTCATAATGATTACGACATCACGAACTAAAACTGCTGCACTAACCATAACTGGAATAGTTATTAACTAATAATATATTCAGTGAAAACTTTTTAAATACAACATTGAGAAGGAAATGTTAATTGGAGGTTGATTTTATAGCCTGTACATTAACATGATGAAATCATGATCACAGTAGGGAGTTGATTACATGTCGCAGCTTATTTGGTTGTATTTATTGTGCCATATTTTGGTTGTGTTCTTACACAAATACGTATACCCACAGGTGATTATATTGTAGCTGATAAAAGTTTCCAAAAAAGTTTTAGTTGCAGCTAGTGCAGTGTTGAGTGAGATCCCAGCCTAATTACATTAAAAATGTATTCCCATTTCAAAATTTGTCCTGTCTTCTCTTATTTTAGTATCATCGAAAAAAGTGAACACTGTTTGATTGTAACATTGCAGTTTGTCTGCAGACAGCAGTCTGAAAAGTTTAACCTTAATATATTTATTCACATTCGCGTAGTATTTACTTTAAGATATTCTCTCCGGGTTGCATTAACATGAAACTTTACTTTGTAGGCATTGAGAGTACACTATAATGTTGCATTCACAAACTATTTGAAAGTTTTCAAAAAGATAGTATTATTATGATGATCATTTTCATTGTAAACTTACTTACATAATACAATTACCAAAGGGGCATATTATTGACCGGGAATCTGATGATGATGATGTTGATGATGATGATGACGACGATGATGATGATGATGATGATGATGTTGTTGTTGTTGTTGTTGTTGATGATGATGATGATGATGATGATGATGATGATGATGATGATGATGATGTTGTTGATGATGTTGATGATGATGATGATGACGACGACGATGATGATGATGATGATGATAACAATGATATCAAACATGAATACACAATTTTGAGTTTTATAACAGCAACTTTATTTTTTTATGTGTGATTTTTATAATTATACAATATATAATGACAGATTACCAACCTACTAAAATATAGAATTAGAATTAGAAGATTTTAATCACATACATAAAGAACTTGCAAATGTATCAGAATGTTACAGAACTAGATAAAGAAGAACATGTAGGAGAAATTTCTCTTATTAATTTACCAGAGAAGACCTTCATGATGAGTATGTGATGGGACCAGCTTCTGGAATTGAAGAACTGAGACAAGAAATTAGATAGTTTAGTTTAATAGTTAAATCAGAGAAAGGTAAAAATCAGGTATACTTTTAAAATTGAAATCTGCAACCATATAATGGTCCATTTCTAAGAATATAAAGTCCTTCAACTATTGAACCAACATTACTTAAATCGTTACCCAGAACTGCTGATGGTAGATATTGTAAAAGATGCCCTTAAGATAAATTTAACTACTTGTAAACCACTACAGCCAGCAGCATTGCAAGGAGAACGTTAACAGTGGTAGACCCTGATATATTAGATGTTTTAGAAAGAAAATAAATATAGAAGAAAGAATAGAATTATCAGGTTCTATAAGAGAAAATGAATTAAATGCATTTTAAAAACCTATTAAGAATTTATCATCAGCAGACATACATATAGTAAGGGATTACCAAACTACAATTTGCAAGGAGAAATGTCACATAGGGCTGTAACCTATCCAGGGAACATACATACGCTAATGAAGATACTGAGAAGGATGGCTTTCCCTTTAAAGTGGCCATATGGATGAGCTGAAAGTGATATAAACAGATCAAATACTGTATATAAGATTGGAAAATGGAACAAATTAAATCAGTGTAAGGCTATAAACGATGACCTCAATTTTGCCAATAAAAGTCTATATCTCTACACTAGATTAGAAGAGTGAAATGGAGAGTACAGAAGAATTATCATCTGAAGCACTACAAGAGAAAGATAAATTAAAGAATCGGATGTATAAATACGAAAATGAGATTATTGAATTAAATGGTATACTAGCTGAAACAAAGTCATTTAAAGAAATAGTAAAAGACAGCAATTTAAAATAATAAACACCACAGAAACATCTTGTGTACTGATTCTCACTACTTTAAAGCTTTAAAAAGATATAGACAGCTTTTAAAAATAAGTGGCGTTACTATTTTGTCATTATCCACTGCATTAGGATTAGTTATAACATCAATATGTATAGCTTTAGGTACAAACGATAACAAGTAGCCCAACAACTACTGGAGATGGCAATAACCCAAACTATGGACTACCAATAAAAGCATACAGTGCAGCTAAATCAGCTATACAACGTGTACCTGAATGGTTAAAATCGTTAGAAATTAAAGCAGCAGCAGTTTTACCTGGTTTACCAGGATCTGTATAGAATTTATCCTAACAATAGGTGAAAGTATACTTGGGTATGTAGCCGAATACCTTTGGATTGCTTTAGTTGGTTTGACAATATATGTGTTTGAGTGTTTGAAGAACAAACAGTGGAAATAAAATGTATAATACATATAAATGGCACATTCAAAGGAGTTAGAACCAAGTCATACCAGTAAATAGTAAAACAGCTTTAGCTGCAAAATATGAAAGAACTGTGTAGAGAGTTACATATAATCAGCATATCCTGGAGAAGTCTTATACGTTAGATAGAGGTAGTGGAATGCTTTTAGTAATAGTTTGATATTACCGTCAAAGGAATTGTTGGAATTCAGAAACATTGTGTAAAGTTCTTGACATACTATTCTCCATGGGAAGAATTCCTGAATAAGCTTTGCAGAAGAGTTTTGTATTTTCACCAAAATCCCCTACTTTAGACCTAATTTGCATATTCATGACCCAGCAAAAATCTCTTGAATAAAATCAGATCTGGGTATTTCAAGACACCTTCACACCAAATTTCAGCTCAATTACCCTATTAGTTTTGGAATTGAAATACACACACTTGACGAACAGAGGGACGGATGGACAACAGTCAAAGGCCAGACAACAACCTACCACTATAGCTCCGCTGACTGTCTTTGACAGTGGAGCTAAAAAAGTAGTCGTTTTTGGAATATTCGTTGCCATGGTAACCAAATATGATGTTATTATGTGTATTATTTTTTTTTCTCCAAAATTCGGCATAAAATGTGAAGAAAAAGAGATTGGCCAAAAATTTCCCTAACTTCTAACATGTATGAGTCAGTGCTATCCGTTGTTACACAACACATATCCCATGCATGCAAATGGCAGAAATTCAGTTCAGATGATAAAATGTTTGATATTTTTTTGCAAATTAACTTATGGCTTTGCTTTTATGGTTACTAAAGTATACATTTGATTATGAAATATCTGGTCTGGTCTGGTGTATCCATAAGTATGCAAATTATAGATGTTTGCAAAAAAGTTAAAAGTGTAAAAATAAAATTATTCACTACTTGTGACACTCATTAAAACATTATCTGTACTCTAAAATCAACAAAATATGTATATGATAGTAAATTAAAGTACATAGAATGTCAGCAATCTGTGAGAAATTGATCTAGTTTCACTCTTTTATCACAACATCTGCAAAATTAAGTGTCCACACATATTTGAGTAACAGGTGTCATTGGTGGTTGAGAATAGCTGTTGTAATTTGTACGAGGAAAATAAAATCAGACAAAATTCTACACAGGGAACTGTTGTCTGCTTCACTTTCTTCAGTTTGTTGGTGGTCTCAGATAGTGCTGAGGCCCATTGTAGACTGAGTGCTATTGACATAATAATGCCACTGGATATAGTTAGGGATTGGTAGCCTTCCATTTTCATAGATATATTGATAAATTATCCATAATTTCTCAGTTGTGTCACGTTCAAAGTGACTATGTGTGTTGTAGGACCCTGATTTGTTTTCATTGCTTTATCATTGCTTTACATGCAACATCTTGAATGTGATACAATGTAACACACTATGTACAATTCCTCACACCTGGACTGACCTATCTTACACGCACTATGCGCGTACACCGTAAATTTCATTATTTCAGGTACATTATTGCACTCAGATTAATATGTTACATATTACACTAACATAAATATCCTTGGATATTTATGGAAGTACACTTTGTAATAAATATTTCTCAGCGCTTGTAATGAGCATGACAAGATATAATACATGTTTTAATACAACCGTAAGTAAGTATAGAAAGAACGAACCAGATTTAAACTGAATGCCTCCCGTAAGGGAATTACTAATTATGCAAATAACTCATTAAATTAAAAAAAACAATGGTAACAGGCTCTGTTTTTAGACAAGCGTGCTTTCTTAGGTTAATGTATGTAAGAGTGTATGATACTGCTTAAATATCATTCATTATTCAAAATACTCATTAAAGGTAAAAGTTGTAGCAACAAACTTCATAGGACAGGTGCGTATCATTATGGTTGATATATGTATCATATTATACAAAATTTTAAGCTTGCATTTTTAAGATACAACCTAGTTACTTAAAATCATTAATTATGCAAATTTTTCATTTAAAAGTGTAAGCTATATCATAGTTTTTATAGGACATATCCGCTTTGTTATGGTTAACGTATGTACTAAATTGTATTGAAATTGAAGTATGCAGTCTTAAGATATAGCCTAATTACCAAAAATCATTAATTATGCAAATTATTTATTAACACTAAGGTACATCAACTAACTTTATAGGACATATACAATTTCGTATGGTTAATGTAAGTACTGAATTGTATTAATATTGAAGTATGTAATCTTAAGATATAGCCTAATTACTGAAAATCATTTATTATGCAAATTATTCATTAACACTATGGTGCATCAACAAACTTGATAGGACATATGTGTTTTCTTATGTTTAACGTATGTACTAAATTATGTTGAATTTGAAGTATGCATTCTTAAGATATAGCCTAATTACCAAAAATAATTAATTATGCAAACTATCCATTAACGCTTTAAGGTACATAAACGAATTTTATAGGACAAATGTATGTTGTTATGTTTCACGAATACACTAATTTTTATTGAAATTGAAGTATGCAGTCGTAAGATATTGCTTAATTATTTGATTTCATTAATATGCAAATTTCTCTAATTAAACATTGACCGATCTGGCTTAAAACCTAATCAGGTCTAGCTATTACCCTAATGATTATGTATTCCAAATTTCATTACAATTAAGCCAACTGATTTTTAGAAAACGATGACACAGACAGACAGACAGACAGACAGACAGACACACACACACAGACAGACAGACACAGACATTCCCCTTTTAATACCTCCCGTACCCTTACGGGAGGTAAAAATGGGAGAGTTGTTTCCATGGAAATGTAAATTAGACTTAAAATTGTATGTTCCAAACTGTAAGTTCATAGGATATGAACTCACCAGACAAATTCAAATATGGCCGGCCTGTGATATCACCATGTACACTGCATGAATATTTATCAATTTCAAAGTAACCAAGTAAATATCAACAACACGTCTAAGAAAGAAAAGCTACACTTGGCAGAGTTGTTCTAAGAATATATTTGTTGAATTTAGCAGTCAACATTTGCAAAGGAGTCATCATAACAGACAGTTGTGTGAAATTACGTTGTACCTTTTGCCTGTTCACTTTCTTCGTGCGGGTTCAGTTTGATGGAGGTATATACCTATAGTTCTGAGTCCCATTGTCGACTGAGTGACCCATGCTATTCAACACAATGCCACTGGATATAGTTGGGGATTAGTAGCTGGCCTTCCATGCCTTCTATTTTTATCGGAATATTGATAAATTATCCATGATATCACAGTTGTGTCACCTTCAAGGTTGCAACCTTTTATTTCCGTTGCTTTAGTATGCATGCGCTGTGCAGATGTACACGTAAACATCTTAAAGATGCAATACAATGTTACACAGTGTAACAATACCATCATGCCTGGAAAGACCTATAACATGTGCACTCCGCACGTACACCGTACATTTCATATAATTTCAGGTACATTATTAAATTGCATTCGGATTACATGTTATCGGCTATTCATGGAAGTACAATTTGTAATAAAGTAAATTATATTCTTACAGCGTTTTTCAGGTCTTCATTAAAGGTAAATTTTGGACTGATTTTTTTTACACAGTAACTATCATCGCTGTTATTCGATTTTGCGATGGAAATTTAAAAAACATCAAAAACATACGATTTTAGAAGAGATTCAAACAACTTCAAATCTTATCGCAAGTAAGGCAAAAATGAAAAATTTAAACCAAGCGATTGTACTAATGTGTCGGGTGCAAACTTGATATGTAAATCCAAAACCCGTGTCAGAAAACACACAAGAAAACTATTGTAAACCGGCACATTTTACCAGGTACTGCATAAATGTGGACCTCTAACTGCATTATTCTGAAAGCAATACATGTAATACATACAGACAGACTCACTTGGCATTTGTTTTCACAAAAATTAATCTTTAGATTTATCAAAGCTGTGTGAGAGAATTTCAAGTTATTACGTATATTTATTACCCGCCAAAAATAATGCTATTAACAGCTCAGCCATGTGTTCCAAAGGGCGCTCATCACAGCCGCGCCAGTGCGATCCATGTCGGGGAAAAAAATCGATATTCTTTTCACTAAACTTTGCAACATTATTGTATATCAAGTAAACTTCGCTGAGCTTCACCTTTTTCAAATGCACACCGATCTGTCTGAAAAATCGTAAACAGAGACCAAAGGGGATTTGTGTAAATCTGAGTCATCGCTACCGTAGGTGTCAATCAAATATTGGTGACTAAATGCTTCCCCGAATGCTGGACAAATGAGAGATGCGCTGGGCCGCAGTGCTAGTGGCAATTTAGTAATATTAATAAATAAGATAATATTGTTATACTTTTATTCATATACAGAGCAAGTATCAAGCTCAAAATTGTTAAGACTTGAAGCTTGAATGAGAAATGTTGCACAATTAGTCACAACCTTTTCACCTCACACAACAACCGTGACATTTTTCATTACTATGTAATATCAAACCACTTAACTTGTACTACTACTACTACTACTACTACTACTACTACAACAACTACTACGACTACGACTACTACTACTACTACTACTTATTATATAATATTAATATTGACACTCGTGTCCCAAAATGAAAGCAACCAACTCACTAGTGTATTGTTTACATGACTTTGCCGAACGACTAGGAATAATCATTAATTTACAAGTTGCTAAAATTTACACGAAGTTGACTTAAAAACAGAAAGGGGCATTGCAAATATTTTGTAATGCATGGTAGTCCGGATTGTTTGTCTTGCTTTCAAGCAGACTACCGAGAGTTGATTGCTTTTATTTTGATACAATACCATGCACCACTGACGCAGTCAATATAAAAAGACGCAACAATGATGTTGTGTCTACCTGGAAAATTACACACATCGCGGCGAAAACACGTTCATATGGACATAGCACAGATGCACAGTGCAGTGAATACCTCACGCTCCCACGAAAAATCAAAACAAAATGAATAAATAAATGAAACAAAAAATTGCACTGTAAGACATGCCTAGCCATAGTTCTCTTCAGCATGTTCAAATTATATTTTATTTTAGGAGACAAAAATAGTGGTAGACGATATACGGCACCATGACACACTGTTTCGGGTAGTTTTTTGAAAGATTACTTGACTTGACCTCGTTTCCTTCCCCAATACGAATTAGCACTTACAATTTTATGTGCATTTCACCTGTTTCTATTTCAATCGTGCACAATGAACCAAAAAACACAACACTCTAAACAAATACTAGTATACACACTATACTTGCCCATCACAATAATAACCTTTACCGAGCCAGTAAGCATGTAAATATAACTGAGTTCCCTGACCGATTTAGGAGTTCCCCGGTTGTGGCTCATGATCAAAGTGAAATCGAAAATTGTGTTTGAACTGATATAAAGAAGGCAAGTCAGCTTCATGATAATATTTTGTTTTTTGTTTTTGTTTTTGAACAATAATGCGTAGTCCGATTGTCTGTCTTGCTTTCAAACAGACTACGGAAAGTCGATTGCTTTTATTTTGATACATAGCATGAATCATTGTCGAAATCAACATAAAAAGACGCAACGCTGTACTGATGTTGCAGTTGCCATTGTTGTGTCTACCTGGATCATGGCAAACACAGGTTCATATAGACACAACACAATACAGTTACCTCAAAACAAAAAAATAAATAAATAAAACAAAAATAAGACATGCCTGGCCAAAGTTCTGTTCAGCATGTTCAAATTTTATTTCATTTTACAACTAATACAAGGCAAATATAGTCATAGACGATACACCACGCCACATGTACAGTAAGTCTTCAGTACGAAAGGGACGGGTGCATTTTTGAAAGACAATGAAACTGCTTCGTGTCACTGTGTGGATGGTAATGAACCCAATCAAGAGAAAGTGAAATAAAGTGAGTACATAGTATTCAAGGTGGCTGGTTATCAGACAAAACTAAAAAGCCCAAAGTGTAAAATAAGAAATTTATTCATAATTATCTGGAAAATATTTGATGATTACGCGGCAAAACAAGACTAGCGAAAGTGTTCGTTCTCGGTGAATTTAACCCTTGACCTAGTTTCATAAAGACGTCGAAGGAAACGAGGTCAGTATGACATATCATGCATGATCAACGACGTTTACATGAGAATACAACTAAATGTTGTCTAAACTTCAGTGGAAGAGAAATTCTGTTGATCAGACAACGACTATTTTCATTTTCTTAAAACATCTTGAAGATAAGAAGCAAAATGTGACACAGACAGACAGGCTAGTCCGTCCGGTACCATATACATGAGGCACAAACATACCACCATGTGCATCTGGTTGACTGGAATTGATTGTTATCACGTAATATTTAGCGCTAACTTTATGCTGTTGCTTCCAAATATTATTGAACTGTAATCTTTCTAAACAAGTCATGGAAATTGCCAGAAACCTGATGACTTCATGACTGAATATGTTACGATCAAAATTTCCCTTACCTTCAGTTAAATTTTCTGATGGGAAGCAACACAATCATTAAGTGTAACATCTGATAAGCGACATGGGTACAGCGACGTAATTCGTAAACAAATCTAACGTTGCGTTGGTAACTATTATTTCTGTAAATGATCCTTAAATATCAAGTACACCTGTCTTCATAGCAAACAGAAATCTGAGGCCAAGTTTTGCAACGAAAGCATACATCATTTGACTCCACCACAACGGCACACTAATATATTGTGAACAATAAAATAAGTACCAAATAGCTCAAAAACCTGGCTCAATTTTATCACACTCGCACAGCTCTGAGCGCCTGCAGGGTGTCGGGAAAAAAAATCGATAATCTTTTCAGTAAACTTTGCAACACTGTATAATCAAAATAATTGTACCTGTCAGCGCTTTGGGAATAATAATATTACATATATAGTAAGACTCATTGCAAATATTGTTTTCAGGGAATATTATTGGCAACATTATAAATCATAACAGAACAATGTATTGCTTGCTCATGATGCGAGCTGTTCAGACAAATATCAGGGGGGGGGGGGCTACTCCCTTATTTGAGTATACATTGATGTGCCGACCTTTTGGGTTCGTTTTCAAGTCATTTGGTCTAAAATGGGGTCAGGGTTTTTTCGAACTCAAGAGTCTAAAACGGGTCCACTTTGCATTATATTTGATTTTGCTTGGTCTAAAATGTGGCCCTTTGTCCTTTGCCAACTCGTAATTGCCATAAATTGCCAAAAAATGTTGCCTCCTAAGGAAAATGTATTTTGTATTTTATTGACAATAGGACCAACAGGCACCATTCCTCTAAATTGTCTCTCACACAATTATTATATACTATTTTAACCCCTTCACTTGTAATAATAATAATAATAATAATAATAATAATAATAATAATAATAATAATATCAACAACAACAACACAACGGAAATGCTTCTAAATGCTAAATTCAGTCCACTTGTTGTTTCATTGCACCCAATATGGCGAATACATTTTCATTGACTTAACATTTGCGATAGTCCAGTGGGTACCCGGCCCTTTTGAGGGAGTTTCGGTTAGTCAGGATAGAATTCTAGAGCCCTATGCACTCATCTCTTCCATTTATTTTAATTTACATGTTGCCAGTGGCAATATTGTTGAGGTGATAATCCTCTATTGTATGCAAATTAAACTCGTGCCTTGAACAAACGGTACACCAAAATTTATAAGAGCTTCCACATACTTCTCGAGGGCGGTGAACAAAGAGTATCAACACCGAGGTTAGTAATTCTAGCGGTCGTGTTCCTCCATGTTGTATTGTTCAAGTTGTGAGCAGTATCATTACAATCTTTATGAACCTGTAGAACTTGAACTGCAGCTAAATTGCGTCATTACAGATAAATTCTTCAAAAGTGAAACTACCAGCATGGTATCTATTATACATGAAAAACATTGTGCCAAGCTTCCTCCTACGCACTTATGAATTGAAATTTATATCTGGAGTTCCATGAGTCATAGGTACCCCTTGGAAATCACAAAGTCGCGTGACTCTTCAGCTTTTAAAATTATGCAAATTCCATAATGCTGCTTAGGTGATATGCTAAAACCTCGCCAAAAAGTGTCTACAACAATAGAACAATGTTGACATGGAACGTTCACATCGAAAGAAAGTAGAATATCTCTGAAAACTTCATCGTTTTATTCATGTCAATGTTCATGTTTACACATGATCAAGTAATGAGGTAAACAAGATAGATTTAAAATTCAAAGTTAAATTCAATGTTAGATTTAGATTAGTTTACATATGCTATTCCACTAGCACCGATATAATTCCAATGGTATGACTATATTATCATTATAAGAGGACTTCGATCACTTATAGCAATGTACCTCATTTTCGTAAACCAAATATTTCAATCACTTGCAGGTGTAAATAAGGTAGAAAAGAAATGTATGAACATTCAGTGACAAGTAGTACATAAAGTGTTAATTAGTAACAATATCTGCTTTATAAGAAACCAATACATCAGAGAACTCGATAAATCTAGGTTCTCAGAATCGTATATACCCAATATACTAGTTTTAAATGTTGTGCGGTTGTGTAGTCAATTACAGACTTTGCACTTGCACTTAGGGAAACTCGAAGTAACAGGGTATATATACGATGCATGATATCTATAGCTCCTATTATGTTGCTTTCCAACAATGTGTGTAAGACAGCAAGCACCTAATAGATGGCAGTATTTTAAGTATGGTGTCGATATTGTAAATTCTCGAAAGAGAAGTCTAATTTCGCTTTGAAACAGGGAAAATTAGTTAAAAAACAAACCAACTTTAATGGAACACTCCATTTCGGTGACACACGTTCGAGCGAATTCAAAGACATATATTTAGCGAAACCAGCGGCGGCCAGTCCCTTGGCGAAAGCCCTCGGTATATCTAGTACTTAAAGGGTGATAACAAAATAGCAGAAATGAAAATAAAGATAAATATTTCCTATCTGTTGATGTGTTGTTAAGGTTTGCTTGGGATGCACCAATACAAGGCAATAAAATAGATTTAATCTTTGAAAAGACATTTAATGAAATACAACAGCATACATTACAATTTTATAAGGGTGTAATAGTTTGGTAATAAAAACAAGTTAATTAGTAGAGAAAGAAAATTTGCATTGGTTTAGTACAACATCTATTGCGGAACAGTATAACAGAACCTTAAAAAATTAAATGTTTGAATGTCTTACAAACGAATCGGACAGACGAAAGGAATTGCAATATACCAGTATAACAAGATGGCAATAAACCACCCCTTGGGATAGTTTGAACATTTGTTGACTCTGTATGCACGCTTAGTGGTGTGCTTATGTCATCAACTGGTCAAAACACTGGCTATACGATCCCAATAGAGGATATATATATGATACATAAGCATATAAAAGCAGCAGTGTCAATCACAAAGAGGAAAGTTCTGCTTGGTATAATATTTCTGCGCGAAAATCACATCACGGTTTCTTATGGCACTCCATATTACCATATAATTTGAACATCATGCATGACATATTTGTGACATGATTCTACATGTTATTCTTGCATATGTATATTTTTATATGCTGTATACTCTAAGGGTGTTGTGGCCCTGTGGATTACATTTGTTAGTACGTATGCTATATACTTCATTGCCTTGGCAATTGCATGCAATCTAAATCTGGTTTGTGAGCTCCTTTTAGGTAATACTAAATACTACTTGCCTTTTTCAGTACATTGTGTAATGCTGATTATTGTATAAAATCTATACTAGTTGCAACTGGAACAGTGATTTTTGATCAAACTACAGTTGATCAATTACATATAAAATATATATTATACCTGTTAATTGGACGTGATTTTATTAAATCTTGAGTACAATCTGTTTGTTTTTTAAATCTGGCTTTATAAATTATAACCCACACTTACCAGTTAAGTGTGATTCATTTAAAGGCATGTTTGTGAAACAGTATTCTGATTTTAAAACTTTAAAAAAGCATATGTAAACACCATAAAATGACAGTTTTCAGTTAGTTCCCATTCGATTTAATTCTAGAGTTTTCGGGTATTTCCATTCCAACCTAGAACCCGCCATTTTGTGACGTCATTTAGAGAATGCTTTAGCATTCAGGCTATGATGAGTATAGCCAATAAGTGACTAAAACTCGACAACGTTGTGGAAAGATGCATGGCTGATGGTTGTAATAGACAGTAAACAAAAAACTACAATCTACATGTCTTACCGAACCTTTACCGATGTTTACCCACAAACCCTGACTATATTGTCTGTGTCTGTGGGTAATACAAAAATATTATTAATTTGAAGTTTCCATATATGTCCCTAATCCGATTTTGAAATGGGTAAAATAGATGATAATGGTTAGACTCGATACACATAAATAGTTGTAATTTAGGGGTGTCTTACAGTTAAATTATTTTTATTTATCTGATTTTTATCATTTGCCAACAAGAGCACTGCGATACCATCGTGACGGCATACGTTTTAGCCCACTCACTCATGTTACCTTTCTTGTAGCAACAAAGTAAAATAATATTATTTCATCTCAAATAAACACACTAGTATGTATTAGAAAACACAGAGAAAATTTCAAGAAGGCATATCATTGCATGCAATGCTACAGTATTTTTGTCTCATAATAAGCTATTGATTCGATTTGCTCTGAGCATGGAAGCATGCCAGGAGTCATTGCCCCAGCGGTTGAAGTCCCATGCTTGTTAGCGAATTTTAAAAATTAATGTATCTCTGTTCCCGAAAAATTTCAATGGAAAACACCCCCTTTTTAGTGAATCTGGGAGAAAATCACTGCAAAAAAACCACCCTTATTTCCGAAATCCGGGAGGTTTTACCTTCAAGGACACCTAATCCATACACTGTTTTCCCTACTGTTAAGGTGATCTGAAACGCACCCTTTTACGATTCCACGGACCTAGATGGCCGGCGAAAACACCCCTTTGCGTGAAATGTCTAACAAGCATGCGTATGGCTTTGTCTGGGACCCGGGACTGCCACCACTGGCTTATTGCATGTAAAAAGCACTGTACCACTCAAGAGCCGAGGCTCATACAAGTTACTTGCTTAATTTAGATGGCAATGATGTAAAAGCAGGTTTATTAGTCCCCGCGGACGAAGTCCGGAACGGGGACTTATGGATTGGGTTCTAGGAATTATTTCTGGTGATTAGGAAACTAACAAATCAAATATCGCAATGTGCTAAATGATATATCATATGATTGGACAATATTGGCGTAAGCAAACAAGATCGTAACCCCAACCCATCGTTATTAGCGAAAGTCTGCAACTAGATGGAGTCATCTGTTTGTTTTGAATTAGAGACGTTATTTTCATATGACTTTATAAATGTTGCAATATATCCAACTGATAAATATGGATTATATGGATAAATTCAACTGGGGTGTGGTCTCCGAATCTCTATATATACTCTATATCAGCTTTGATCGGTCCTACCGCCGCTGTGAGTACCTGCGAAACAAAACTGCTGCTACCAAACTACCGAAAATTATATACCCCTTATAATAACTCTGTTCAGTCCGAACATATGTCACAGACTCGGGCTTTGCAAGTCTAAAGTATTGCGTCCTAGACAGACCCAACAGCAGTGATTCCACCAAAAGGAATAGCCATGAGTACATGTTGTGTGAAGCCACAAGTGCTTCCCCAATCATCATCAGCTCCCTAGGTGTATGGCAAGCAGTTCAGGCCAAAATATTATATTACATTACTGGATTTTGTCATTGTAGAGGTGTGCGCACCAATATGACAATCACTGATGACAACAATCGCTATCATGATCATGATGCATAAATCTCTGCAACTGGGTGAAGTGTCAAGAGTCTGAGTTCTGTTCTGTTCAATTCCATTCCATTCAATTCAATTCAAAACCTTTATTGTCTGCAAATTGAAATACACAAAATGTGTCAAAACTACACATAATTCACACCAATTAAAACAGAAACTGTTACAGTACATTTACATAATGAAATGAACGTTCACTTCAAGATGACACATTGTGTACAAAATGGGGCCACTGCTGATGGTAAGAATGAAGTTCTTTTGTTGCAAATGGAACCCTGTAACGACGTCCAGAGGGAAGCTTCTGGAAATGAGTATGTAATGGATGTGTCCGATCATTAACTATTTTCAATGCCTTTCTTTTTACTGACAACTGATGCAAGTGACAAAGAGAAGATTGCTTGCTACCTATGACTTTTTCAGTTGTGTTGACAATTCGTGAAAGCTTACTGCTGTTCTTTACTGTCAAATTCCCATATCAAAGTGCAATATTAAAGGACAACACACTCTCAATGAGAGACCTGTACACGAATTGAAGGACACTTTGGCTTACGCCAAAGGATCTGAGTTTCCTCAGAAGATAAATTCTCTGTTGGGCTTTATTTGTGATATGATCTGTGTTCACATTGACGTTTAGTTACTACGTCAACTGGATTGTCATTGATTAAAACAGGTGAAAATTCATCATATTTACAGCCAACAACCAGTTCTTTTGTTTAACTGACATTCATTTCCAAGAAACTTTCTTTACACCAGTTTGTTAAAATTCCAATCTTACAAAAGTAACCAGCTAAGGAATCTTCATCTTTAAGTAAGCCAACAAGAGCCATTTCGTCAGCAAATTAAAAAAAAAACCCAAGTAATCGCAGTATTACATCTCATGCGATTATTAAATTCAAAAGTGTAATTGAAGCATCCTCAACACCTATAAGCGCTTTATAGGCAAATTGGAACGGGTCCAACTGATCCACCACATCGCAAAGCAGGTACTGCCGCACAACACTTTCCATAGAAAGTATTGATGTCAGGGCAATGGAACGAAAATCATTCAACTGCTGGGGATTAGGCTTTTTAGGAACTGGAACAATCATGGATGTCTTCCATGAACGAGGAATAACATGACAATTGAGAAGCATTTGAAATATATACGTGAATACAGTACTGAAATGTGAAGCACAATGCTTCAGAACTTTACCAGTTATTTTATCAGGTCCAACAGTTTTGTTATTGTTTAATTTTGAAAAGGTAGCTTTCACATCAGACTCTGGAATATTAATTTGTGCAGGGGTTAAATTCTGACATATTGAGTGACATTCTTTACTAAAATCTACAATATCAAAACAAGCATAAAATGTATTCAGATCGTTGGCCATGGTAGATGGATTTGAACAGAAAGGGACAAGCTGTTTAGTTTGTTTCTATTCAGATCGTTGGCCATGGTAGATGGATCAAAACAGAAAGGGACAAGCTGTTAAGTTTGGTTCTTCCCCATCATGATTTTAAGTCCGTCCCAAGCACATTTAGCACTGCCAGATTTAAACTTTTCGTCAACCTTACATTTATAATTATGCTTGGCAATAATAATAATAATAATAATGTTGGGTTCTTATATAGCGCTTTCCCACACCATGCTCAAAGCGCTTTACAATTATTACCCCTGGCACGGATCAGAACGGCATAACGGCCCTTTAGTCTTCCTCAACTCCCTGGGGAGCACACAATCCATTGCAGCCATTTCAGCGCATAGGATTAAAGCCTTCACATTGCAACCTACATCCTACCAGGTCCCCAATTATACAGCTGGGTTGACTGAAGCACAGTCGTGGTTCAAATCTTGCCCAAGGACTTTAGCCACTCAGAAACAAACAGCAGGCAGCGACAGGGCTCGAACCTGCAACCAATACCAGCTTGTCTTCTGAAATCTTTCTCTTTCTCCCTATAATATTTCTTATTACCTTTAAGAAAAGTGTCTTTAGTTACCCAAGGCTTATTATTCTAGGAAATACACGGACTGATTTGGTCTTAACAACAACATTTTCGCAGAATTTCACATAACAGGAAACGATATCAACCAATTCCTGTGGATCTGAACTCACCTCTTTGCAAATGATCCAATCAGTTATTTTGAAACAGTTCTTAAGTTCATTTATATTATCCAGAGACCATATCTGTAATGATTTAATGCATGGTTTTACAGTTTTCAATGCTTTTTGTCTATATTTGGGAAGTAGGTGCACTACGTTGTGGTCAGAATGTCAAAGAGCAGGTCTAGCAATTGAACGATAAGCATTAGGAATATATCCGTAGCATTAATCGATGGTACTATCAAGACGGGTAGGCCCTGTGATGTACTGTTGTAAAGTAGGAAGGCTGGATGACAGATCACATTGATTAAAATCACCGATAATAAGAACAGGATGATCAGGAGATCCTTTGGAGACTTCGTTGTAGGGGTCTGTAATTTTCTCTGCAGCTGTTTTAAAATCAGGGCCTGGCACATACACCATGATAATAGTTACCTTGTTGAATTCAGGTGGCAGGTAAAATGACACAGTTAACAGCTCATAATCACGGGTGCATACTTTCTCTTTCACAGTGAACTGAGACGACCACCTGTTCATGACAAAAGCACACAGTCCTCCACCGCATTGTTTCATTGCTTTCTCACTATCTCTGTCGGCTCTAATCAAGATGTAACCTGGCAATGAAATATTGTCTATTTCTTCTGTTAACCATGTTTAAGAAACACAAAATGTTACTACGTTGAAAGTCGCCATCAAATCGAACAAAGGCTGTCAGTTCATCCATCTTATTTTGAAGAGATCGAACATTAGACAAAGTTATTGTGGGAAGCGGATGTTTACAACCACGTCTTTTCAGTCTCATTTTAGGCCTCCTCTTGACCCACTCTTCTTCTTGAACTTCTTTTGACATTCGATATTTTTGTTTCCATGTATTGGAACATAAAAATTTAGGGTTAGGTCAGAGTTCAATGTAGTATGTTGAAGTGAGAGAAGAAATTCTCGGCTGTACCTTGGAACAATGGCGGCGTTTGTTTGCAGAGATGACGGCCGGTACATAGTCCCACACAAGACACAACACTGCAGAGACTAGAATCCGTTTTCCTTCCATATTCGTAGAGAGCTACACGTAAAAATATACGACGAAACAGTCACAGGTAGTGAAAAATTTGCACAAAACTTGAGACAACTAATGAGTCCAGGGTCAGCCACTGTATAGCGCCCCTAGCATTTATGATGTAAAGACAAACTTTATTATGAACTTCTATGATATTTTCATATTTCAATGCTGAAATTTATTACAAATTTAACCAGATTTAAACTGAATGCCTCCCGTAAGGGAATAACTAATTATGCTAATAACTCATTAAAATAAAAGAAACTATGGTAACAGGCTTTGTTTTTGGACAAGCGTGCTTTCTTAGGTTAATGTATGTGCCAATTTATATGGAATTTGAAGAGAGCATAATACTGCTTAATTACTGAATATCGTTCATTATTCAAAATACTCATTAAAAGGTAAAAGTTGTTGCAACAAACTTCATAGGACAGGTGCGTATTATTATAGTTGATATATGTATCATATTATACGAAATTTGAAGCTTGCATTTTTAAGATACAACTTACCTAAAATCATTAATTATGCAAATTTTTCATTAAAACTGTACACTATAGCACCTGCTTTGTTGTGGTTAACATTATGTACTAATTTGTATTGAAATTGAAGCATGCAGTCTTAAGATATAGCCTAATTACTGAAAATCATTAATTATGCAAATTATTCATTAACACTGTAAGGTACATCAACTAACTTTATAGGACATACACAATTTGACATGGTTAATGTATGTACTGAATTGTATTGAAATTGAAGTATGCAGTCGTAAGATATAGCCTAATTACCAAGAATAATTAATTATGCAAATTATTCATTAACACTGTAAGGTACATCAACTAACTTTATAGGACATATGTGTTTTCTTATGGTTAACGTATGTACTAAATTTATGTTGAATATGTAGTATGCATTCTTAAGATACAGCCTAATTACCAAAAATAATAAATTATGCAAATTATTCATGTTGTTATAACGAATATACTAAATTATATTGAAATTGAAGTATGCAGTATATAAGATATTGCTTAATTATTTGATTTCATTAATATGCAAATTTCTCTAATTAAACATCAACCGATCTGGCTGAAAACCTGATCAGGTCTAGCTATTACCCTAAAGATTATATATTCCAAATTTCATTACAATTGAGCCAGCCGAATTTTAGAAAATGATGACACAGACACACAGACAGACAGACAGACAGACAGACACACACACACACACAGACACACAGACAGACATTTGTATTTTAATACCTCCCGTACCCTTACGGGAGGTAAAAACAGTGTATACACAATATTTATTGTTGGCACTGCATTATGCCGGCAATGTGCCAGCTTTGGTGATGAAGTTATCATTTGAAGCTAGTCACATGGCTTGTTTATTTGATACAGAGATATAACTTATGAGAGCTTCCTATTAGACATTAAGAAAGATAGTGCCAAAATAGTCATATGTATTAACAATGCATGTAAAACAGTTGAAATACAGGCAAACAGTTGGATATAGTGAAAATATACAGCCGGAAACAACAAATATTATTAATATTTTAAATGAAAACCTGAAATTTGGTGAACAAATTTCTTCAATATCAACATAAAGTTGTGTCTACATAACTGGTGTGCAATAGTAGTTACCTAAACACCAAAAGAAAAAAAATGAATAAGAAGGGCAATATGGTCAAAAGTAGTAAACTATAAATATTGTGGCGACCATATTGGATTTATGCAAAGTAGGAATTGTTGCACTACTTGGATTACGGTAGACGTTTGATGTTATTCTGTAGACATTTCAGAGATGTATGGTGAAAAAATTAATTCTGTTGCAATTAGTGATGGGTTGACCCCTACTGGCCGAAAATAATAAATGCAAACTCACTGTCACAAGCCAAGCATGTGACAATACGTCATAATCCTCAAAAGGGAGAACAAAGGGCAGTATAAATGTAAATTTAAGGCTGCTCAGGTCGCCCACAGATCGCCAATTTTAACTCTTTTTCTTACTTATCATGCTATATACTTAGCATTGTCTGGTTTAAGGGTTATATAAAGAACATTTTTCAAGGCATTTTGAATTGCATTTAAATATACAGTTTGTACCCGCGAAAATAATAAGCAAGTTATTAATATCGAACAAGGCCGTACCTTTGATGTAAATACGTTTGGACAAAGTACAGCTTGTTTACAACCCAACCCACTCACATAAATCAGTTTGCTACGTGGCACATCGTGTCACACACTGATTCGAGACATTATTCGACGACGACATTGGAGGCATAGCTGATTGATGCTCCATATCGATGACCAACTACAATTTAAGGTAAGTTATATATTCTTTTCAGTATTTATATTTTGTCTCTTACTCTTACTAAATCTCCGACAAAATAAACAGATCAACAGATTCGCGTAGTACATGTAGTATTATAGTACTATAATACATACAGTACATATTTGTAAACGTCATACCAAAGTGGACGTAGTAACACTGTGGGCGCAGGCATATCAGCAGAATAACTGTATAACTCCCTCAAATCCTTCTCCTTGCAGTCTCAAAAAGTGCATGGGATTTACATGGCATCAACTGTCCTAAAGGTCCCAAAGTATACAGCTGGGTTGACTGGGCTACAATTTTGGTTCAATATATATTGTACGCACACACCCACACAACACTAAATACAAAGTTTGTTCTCATTTGTTTTAGTATCTCATGCTGTCGGTGTATATACTACATTTAAAACATTGTATGTATCACTTTATTAGATTTTCAGGGATTCAATGTTTGGGCAAGTTCAGGTGTCAAGACTTTACGTTAACGTGCGTTAGTTTTTCTTGGAATAAATTACACACTGTGATGTTAAATACAATATAATCCAACATATGATTATTTTAAACTTGTCATTCTTATTAAAACACACCTAAATTTGCTGTTTCAAAATTAATTTACATGATAACCACGGCACTACAAATGAATTCACTGTCTATCAATGTTTAAGGTACAATTTTGACAAGAATGGCCATTTGATTATCCAGCAAAAAAGTGTTTGATTAAAACACTTACTCCAAAAAGATTTTGTGAAATAATTGGTTAATTCATTGCTTCCAAATGACTCGTCAGTAAAATATGAAGTGCATCTATTTACATAGCATTGACACTCCCAATTATTGGTAGGACTACACACACGAGCGTTAATGGAAATCAAACAAGTGTACACATAATGACATGTCACAATTAATTATCAATAAATACTTGTGGTAAAGATGATGAAATTTACGAGGACATTATACCCCGAAATGACTCAATGTCGAAGGGGAAGTTATATTTATTTGGCAGTTCCTTTTTTTTTACTTTTAAGAACACGTTTTCCATGTTTTATATTTTAATTCATATAAGTAGTATCATAAGCCCGAGTTTCTAGTGCACTTTGTACAGAATCTAGGCGAACAATACGTAACTCTTATTTTTACATTTTTATTTACACAATCAATACCAATGATCACATGTCATCCACATGGTATCCTCGTGATAGTAAGAATTCTAATTATACGAAATTAAATGATAAATATTCCACAAGATAAGTGGTATTGAGATGTCCTACAAATGTTAAATTGAATTGATATGATACAGTTTATAAAAATGAAATTAGGACGTTCAAGCAATATATTGCACATAAACTACAAAATCTGTTACACTGAAAATAACTTTGAAAGATATTGAATAGACTGTACAGTTTTAATTGTTATTTTAGGTCCTTAGTCCAGCAGACAGCAACAGCAGGATGGTGCGTAAAGGGTTAGGATGATAGGTGTCCATTGGTTTTGTCTGTTTTTCTGTCAATTTTTTTCTCTCCATCTTTTCAATATCTGCTGCTTGGATGGCATTGCATGTGGTGCGCTTGACCCTGTGGGAGGATATTCAAATTTTTTCATGCCAAACTGATATGAGTAATTTTCAATTTTAGCACATTTAATAGGTGTTTATTTTCAATACAAAAACTCCAGTGTTTGAATGACATTGAGAGTTGGTGTGTGTATATGAGCCTTGGCGTGAGTTTATTCAGATTTGTTCATGCCATTATTGTTAAAGGTAGATGTCCACTTTATAAAGAGGATTATGTTACTGTATGCGTATGCGGGAAATTCAAACTGATGTAAGGAGCACTGACTTTGCCCTCATATCTACACCCCATTTTGCACTGAGAAAGTTTCACATGGCTCTCATATTTCATATATACTGTTTGTAAATATATAGTGATGCAACATGGGTAGAAATAACTGTCTTTAACAAAGTTTGGTAGGAAATATAGCAGGTTTACCATCAAACTTACGCAAAATTTGTTTCAAATTTGTCTAGTAAAACCGTTGGCCAGTTGTCAATTAGGCTTACAAGTTACACAAACCATGATAAGACACTGTGAATGGTGCAAACAAACAACGTGCGAAATGCCAAATACTGAATGCAAACAATACAAGCGAACAAAAGAGTCTGTGTATTAGCCCGATATTTTGCCTAATATCAAGCTCACATGTGCGAACGGTACGTGAAAATGATACATTGTTACTGAAATAGAATGACATAAAATGAAACCAAAATGTTTCTCAGTTTGATCGATGTACGTTCTGAGTTACTGCACTCCTTAGTAAAATCACAATTTCATACAACTTTTTGTGTGCGCGACCTGTCAAGTAGTTGTGTCGTTGACGTACCCATACCTAGTAGGTAGTGATGTAGATAATAACCGGTTACCTACCGGTCACAACGCCCAGCTATAACTTATAAGTATAACCACAACAGTTTAGTTGTGGGACCGGCTTAGGAAAGTACTAAAACCTGACGATCATTGAAAAAAGTTCTAAGGTCGGAAAATTAAATATGAGTTCCGCAGAAGTACTAATACAAGTACAATACCCAAAGTGTAAAAAAAAGAAAGAAAGAAATTCATAATTATTTGGAAACGCGGTAAAACAAGACTGGCCACGCTATCGCTAGCGAAAGCCTTCGAACTAGTTTCATAGGGACCGAAAGTTGAAGAAAGCGCAAAGCAAAGCGAAATGTGAGGTCAATGTGACGTCTCATGATGTATGATGCAACAACATGACGTTTACGTAGAGTAGAACTAAATGTTTTCTAAACTTCAGTGGAAAGACATTTTGTCGATCGGACACTGACTATTTTCAAATTCTTAAAACATCTGAGAAAAATGAAGAGAGGAAGCAAAATGTAGCACTGACAGACAAGCTAGTAACGTACGGAACATGTACAGGAGGCGAGGCACACCGTGTGGTGCAAACTGGACAAAGATCGCGCGTGTCACGTATAAGGCATAAAATGTAATACATGTAGCTAACCAAATATTCTTGTAACAAGTATTGGAAATTGTCAGAAACCTGAGGATTTTATGACTGAACATGTTTCGATCACGAATTCCCATACTTTCAGTTAAATTTTCTGATGACCCCGGAGCAAGACATTTTTGAAACATTTAGTGCGACATTTGATACTGATATAAGTGATATAATTCATAAACAAATCTAACGTTAGCAACTATTATTTCTGTAATGATCCTCAAATTTCAAGGACAACTGTCTATGTTGTACACATAGATCATACATCACTGCCTAGTCTAGTTCCTATACCTATCGACTATTCTTTACGATCTCTAGCTCTGTGCATGTTGTATGCGGAGATGAACTAACTAGAACTAACGTAACGCGAACTAACTAGACTAACTAGACTACAAGTACAATCATGGAGGCATCATAAATATTTGTTTCATTCAAATTTGAAAGTTGAGAAATCGTATTAAATTCTTTCCATATTTCTCAAAAATCGTTTCCATATGTTTTGGCACTATCCAGCAATAATCCTCGTCATGTAAATGACATCGACTGACATCGTAGTCCAATATACTCACGGAGACAGAGCGGAGACCAAACAAGAGTCCGTAGTCACCCCATCACGACTATGCATATACCGATGAAGTCTGTGTGTCTGTACGTGTGTGTCACGATTTCCGAAAAAAAAACAGCTGCATTAATTCAAACGAAATTTCATAGACATGTTCCATAGGGTAATGGCCAGAACTGATTAGGTTTTGGTAATAATCCGATGAATATTAATGACCAATTTGAGTAATTAATCGATCGAACGAGCATAAAGTTGGCTTCAGATTCAGATTCAGATTCAGGTAGCGTTATCTTATGAACTTTATATTGAGTGTCAGATGGCCTCAGATCTGAATCTGAATCTGATGCCAACTTTATACTCTTGCTCTACTTACAGTCTGGACATTCGTGTGCACAGCCTATCTGCACATATTTATCATGCATTAACGTTGAAATCCTACTTTGGTCTAAATATTCATAGAATTTGATGATTTTATAGAGTTTGAATTTTTAAATACAACATAACAAACATTATTATGAGTAAGGCTCTCTGAGAAGTGGAAATTCCAGCAAATGTTCGGAAAGAATTACAACATTTTTATCGATTGATCAGAGAGTGCATCGTGACTTATCCAAGTGACATATTTTTGACACAAAAAAATATACGTAAAGTGAAATGTTCTTTGATGAAAAACATGTTTACACATAAACAAGCAACACGAAAATCACATGAGATGAAATTTATATCTGGAAAATACATGGGCCAATTGTGTTTATTATTTTAAAACATCGCATAGAAATCATAACTCCTAGCTGATCAATGATGACTAAAACTGAATTATCGAAAATAAAAATTGCCTTGAAAGTTTGACTGTCATTTGACTTTATCGGCAAAAATAAAAGCTGTGGTCAAATTTTGTGAATTTTCATACAGCTATTAACTGTGCGGTGATTTTTAGCATGATGCCTTTTGATCACATTTTACTTGCATACGGACAGAAAACAAGCCAGTAAAATCTACAGTAGTCGAGAGTATGTTGCACTAAATTTCTAAAAACAAACAAGTTTACATGTTCAGAGATATAGTTGAATATCATTGCGTGGACAGATTTTACGTTGCAGGGCTTCATCTATGTAGAATTTAATACTGAATCGAATGATGTATGTGACATGCTTAGCCTGTACGTCTTTCTCTTAGCCCATGCCGTTTTATGACGGGTATGTTTTCTTCACGGAAGTGAAACTGAGAAATCTGAAAACGAACATCAACCAAACAAAACGGTATTATGAAAAATCTCACATGCCAATGTACACCGGTACACTGGGAGTGCGCCCTTGTAGTTCCAAACGACATGCATCGGGCGGGACACACAATTTTTTTTAAATCGTAAAGAAACTCATTATTACTAATATTGTTTAACATTATCAGTTTTATTTTTTTTAATTTCAATCTTTTAAAAAAAATTCTTAGGGTCCCTGTTCTTAAATACCCACACCTTTATTGCCTTACAGACATACGCTTGTATTGTTATGCTCGTTCCGGGGCCGCGATGGCCAATAACGGAGTACATTATCAGTAATAATGTACAGCGATGACGTCACAAAATTCACTGGAATTGGTAATGCTATAATATAATAAATTATATTGAAATTGAAGTATGCAGTCTTAACATATTGCGTAATTAGTTGATTTCATTAATATGCAAATTTCTCTAATTAAACATTAACAGATCTGGCTCAAAACCTAATTAGGTCTAGCCATTACCCTAATGATTACATACTCCAAATTTCATTACAAATGAGCCAGCCCATTTTTAGAAAATGATGACACAGACAGACAGACAGACAGACAGACAGACAGACAGACACACAGACAGACAGACATTCCCCTTTTAATACCTCCAGTACCCTTACGGGAGGTAAAAATAACGGGAACATCAACGACATTTCTACCAAACTCGAGATCGCACGTAGCTAGCTACCTAGTGTACAGTAAGTATGGAAGTGTAAAGCTTAGTCCGCTCTGGCCCTTGCGATACTTGTGAAGTTAATTTCGAAGTTTTCCCGATTATGTTGTCAAAACATGACCTACATGTAATCTGTAATCTGTAAAAAAAAATTCTCATCTATCTAACGATTTTTGTGTGGTAATGATCGACCAAATGCCGACGCTAGTGTGTACGTGTGCAACTGTAATCTAGTGCCTTGTACAAATGATACAAGTAAGTAAGTTAGTTCGTACCCAAGAATATCAGTTTACAATTTGAATTATACAAATTGTCACTGTGTAACAGTGTTTGGATCGTGTTAGAACAGGTCCCTCAAAATATATTTTTTCGGGTTATAATTTTTATGTAAAAGTTTTGTTGAAATATGTGTTTCATCCAGACTGGGTGTCTGGCCGTACGTAAGCACCGGAAAAAAACGTATTAGAAACACTGCCACTTGAAAAAAAATATAACAAGGGACTCTTCGGATTTGGCAAGAACTACATGTAACCAATATGTGTGAACAGCCACTAATATGTTGATAAACTACCTGGGTCAGATTTACCAAATGCACCTCCAAGGTAAACAAACGTATTCCGTTGCATATGCGCAAACCTACTTCCGTAGCATGGGCACATAGCATAGTTGCACCTTGGGCTTTTATTTTGGATCAAGTATTATATTTTTGAATTCTGGAAACCAGAAGTTTGATTTTTGATATGCATGTACATCCCCCATGGGGGAGACTTTTCAAAATGTTCATGTCAAGTTGGTATTAGTATTTATTTTATTTTAATCAATAATATGTAAATTGTGTCTACATTCCTTTTAACTGTTGTAATTTGTATTGTTATATAATATTAAGCCCCTTCTCACTTAATAATATTATATAAGAATAGTAATAATTTGAATAATTATATTGTAATAATAATAATTTCGTTCTTTTTGGCAAGTGTGACTTGCATTGGTGTTATCTGTCGAAACATAAATGATCTAAGATAGGAGACTTGTTTCCATGGAAACGTACAGTAGGCTTGAAAATGTTGCTTTGGCTAAATACACATGCATCTGATAAATAGCGTTATATAAATTTAATAATAATGTATTTTGTTTGCATATTGACCACTGTACAGTGTTGCAGCCAGCCTTTTGAAAGAGTGAGACATAGTGTCCCGAGACTTTCATTTTTCTGGGTCATCATAAATTGTTTCGGGGCATTATTTAAAAAAAGCCTAATGGAGTTGTAGCACACACAACTGTACAGTTTTTAAAAAAATATTTACCCACATTCTGATCCATGCCAGATATTTGCTTCGAATGACTATGCAGTTGCCTATTCAGCCCTGTTGTTATCTATGCAATATATGCAATCATTTGGCTGTTGCTATACATTTAGGTGTGGTCATGTTGCTAAACATATTTGCACACAATTTGAGTGTGGGTCATCTATGACCCGTCACTTCCAAACTTGTGGATCAGGTCCAAAAAATATGTGTCAAATGACCCAAAAACCCCCTCTGGCTGCAACGCTGCTGTACATTGAGTAGTTTGTTATGGTGAGTTAAAAAAGTGGCCATTTTATAAACAGCTGTTACCATGGTAACAAAACAACCATATTACCTGGATTTTTTAAGAATTAGACAAAACTTATAAAATGATTAAAATTTAGGAAAAAATTTCTTGCTGTTGGCATGTACGAGTTGATAACACAAATTGTCTAAAATAGGAGAGCTGTTTCCATGGAAACATAAAGTATGCATTCAATTGCCTTGATTTAGTAAAAAAACATATCTCTCACTTATATCACCAACAAACGAATGATTTTAGTATGAATATTTTGTTACGCTAAGTCCAAATAAAATATGCAACTAGTGATCTAAAGCGAGTGGTTGTGAAATGTTGGTATGTACATTGTAATTAATCGATCGAACGGGTATAAAGTTGACGTCAGATTCACATTCAGATTCAGATTCAGGTAGCGTTATCTTATGAACGTTATATTGAACGTCAGATGGCCTCAGATCCGAAGACACCTAATGGACTCAAACCTGAAATAATACCGTTGAGACTACAGGGAAGGATTCTGCTTCACTGCCGTCGGGTGTATTCGGATCTGAGGCTATCTGACGCTCAACATGATGCTACCTGAATCTGAATCTGACACCAACTTTATATTTCACCGGTTTCTATTTCAATCGTGCAAAATGAACAAAAATACACAACACCCTAACAAACTATACGCAGTATACTTGACCATCACAATAATGACTTTTACTGATGCAACGAACTTTTTGAAGGCCAGTATGCATGTAAATGTAACTGGGTTCCCTTACCAATTTAGGAGTTATCCGAGTGTGGCTCATGATCAAAGTGAAAACGAAAATTGTGTTTGAACTGATATAAAGAAGGCAAGTCAGCTTCATGACAATATTTTTGTTTGTTTTTTGGAACAATAATGCGTAGTCAGATTGTTTGTCTTGCTTTCAAGCAGACTACCCAGAGTTGATTGCTTTTGTTTTGATACATAACGTGTATCATAAATGTTGTCCCAATCAACATAAAAAGACGCAACATTAATGTTGCAATTCATTGTTGCCATTGTTGCCACAAGTTCATAGCACAGTACAGTCAATACGTCACGCTTGCACGTCAAAAATCAAAACAAAAAAAATAAAACAAAAATTTGCATTGTAAGACATGCCTAGCCATAGCTCTCGTCAGCATGTTCTAATTTTATTTTACAAAGACAAAAATAGTCGTAGACGATACGGTACCATACCACAGTAAGCCTTCGGTCGAACGGGTAGTTTCTTGAAGCAGTTTAGTCATCTGCTTTGTGTCACTGTGTGGGTGGTATAATCAATCAATAGAAAATGAAATAATTTCTAAAAACTGAGTACATAGTTTTCAACAGAGATAGTAATCCGATAAAACTTTCCGATGACTTTTTGAGGCTAGCTAGCCACTTCGCTATTGTGAATGATCATAGACTGTAGTGTGACGACACGTAATACGTCTAGATAAAACTAAAGTGGGGAACATAGCATTTGATACTGACGCGTGACGTGGCCATGAAAAATCAGACTGCTGACTTTGAAAACCATACATTTTCGAGTACATGTATTTACATAAAAACTTCACGGTCCATTCACCCGTGAACAGTTAATTACAATGCATCAGGCTCATGTGGTGTTTTATGTGAAGCCCTTTCTCATCCAATCTCTTTAGGTTTGTGGGTACGACAGTATCAGATCATTTTCGTGTTCATTTGAGTGACATTTTTTTAGAAAGTAGTGTGGTGTAGGTCGACAACACGGAACAGGGTGTGTTTACATGTAAATGTCATTATTATATAATATTAAACCCCTTCACTTGTAATAATAATAATAATAATAATAATTAAACAAAATTAATCAACTAAATATTATATAGAAATAATAATTTTTGTAATAATTGAGTTTATTTGAATATTAACCACCCTACCTGGGGTAGTTTGTTAAGCTAAGTTCAAAAAGGGGGTCATTTTATGAACATCTGTTGCCATGGTAATCAAAATCAAAATAATATGTTAATCAGTTTTCCAAAATTTGACATAAAAAAGTCAATGTAAAAAGACGCAGCAATGATGTTGCCATTGTTGTGTCTACCCAGAAAATTACATACATCTATCGCAGCGAAAACATGTTCATATGGACATAGCACAGTGCAGTAAATATGTCACGCTCCCACGTAAAAAATCAAAACAAAATAAATAAATAAATAAATAAATAAATAAATAAAACAAAAATTTGCACAGTAAGAAATGCCTAGTCATAGTTCTCTTCAGCATGTTCAAATTTTATTTTATTTTAGGAGACAGGAATGCCGATATTATTATTTATTTTACGAAAACAAAATAAATAAATAAATAAATAAATAAATAAATAAATACAACAAAAATTTGCACTGTAAGACATGCCTAGCCATGGTTCTTGTCAACATGTTCAAATTTTATTTTATTTTACAAGACAAAAATAGTCGTAGACGATATACGGCACCATGACACATTGTGCAAGCACGGGTAGTTTTTTGAAAGATGACAAAACTGGTGCTGAGTGGATGGTAATAAACCCAATCAATAGAAAATGAAATAATTAAAAAAAGTGAGTACATAGTTATCAACAGAGATAGTAATCCGACAACATTTCCGATGACTTTGCTATTTGTGAGGCTAGCTAGCCACTTCGCTGTAACACTGTGAGTAATCATAGTAAGCTTATATTGTACTGCGACGATACATAATACGTCTAGATCAAAGGGGGACCTAGCGTTCGTTCGATACTGACGTGGCCATTGAAAACCAGACTGTCGTATTTTTCTTAAAAGAAACAAATCAAAGAGATGCAGCGACTTTGAAAACCATACATTTTGGAGTACATACATGTACACATAAAAAGGACATTTCCGAGACAACCCATCCATGATCAGTGAACTCGCCCACATTATTACATTGATCCGGGACTCGATTCTGACAATTGTCCCTCCTACCTCCGTCCTGCAAAGAGCCAGCCGTGAAACACGGGCTTACTAAAAATGCCGTTAACTAAGGAATAAAATCACCCAGTGGTCAAATATTAGCAATAAATCGATTATTCAGTCTGTTTACCTCCTCTTGACTGCAAAAATTCCATTGCGGGTTATCAAAACTCTTGAAATCGGAACTTTTCAAGTTCTACCCTAAATTGAACCACAGCTCTTACGTACGTCGGCGCAAGTGTCTCTGGGTTATTATTCATCTCACTCAATGATATCAAATATGGCGGTGTTAACGAGGGTTATTTGAATGTTGCAGTTCGAACTCGAAAAGGTCTGATTTCGACACTTTTTGTGATCTGAGCAGGGAATACTACCGTCAGAGGAATGGAAATGGCGTAGATATTCGATAGATTGCTAATATTTGATCATTGGGTTGGCAATTCTCTTGCAATTGGTGCACATACATTTTGCTTTCGGTGTCGTAATACATGCATTGCTCTTTGCATGACTGTGTTTAGAGTCAAGTCAGTAATGTAGACTCGTGCACCGTCTGTAAGCAGGACTACATTGCCTCATGTGGTGTCTAATCGTAAGCCCTTTCTCATCCGATTTCTGTAAGTTCGCGAGTACGAAAATATCAGATCACTTTCGATTAGAATTCAATAATTGGGAATTAGAATGTTGCATTTGGTTCATTTCAGTGACATTTTATATTTAGAAAGTAGTGTGCTCAGCGTAGGTAGAAGACACGATACAGGGCGTGTTTACATGTAAACGTGGCTCTGAATTCATATGCTGAGAGGTTCGACCAGGGATGTATAAACTTCATCCTTTATTTTTTCATCGTCATTATAAACCCCTTCCCTTTTTTTATTTTCCTGACATGCAATTTTGAAATTACTTTTATTATATTTTAGGGCGGCCCTTTTTATTTTTTCTGTTTCTCATCTCCCGACCGACCCTAATTTGCAGCTCAGAAAAAAACATTTTTATTTCCGACCGACTCCTGAGTTCAACACAGCTAGATTGTAGGGTTCGAACGAACATCTTAGACCAGTGTTCTGCCGAGGCCGCGACCTTGCGATGTTGTCCCCCCCCCCCTAAAATTACAAATGACGCAATAACTTTCCCACCTTGCGTCGCTTTGGCACATTCATTTTACGGCAGACATCAAAATTATCTAAGTCCAGGGCCTTATCCTGACGTCAATCCCACAAGAAGTATATGACTCCGTAAGGGAAAGTTTTGTTGATATTAAATAAGATACAGTGACAATGCACAGTTCTATTGTTAACATAAAAAATGCCACAAAAAAATCAACTTTGATAAACTTAATCTACAAATTGAAATATTAGAGGGAGTCTCTGAGATGAGACGTCGAAATGGACGTCTCGTCATATATTTTGTGTACTGTCACTGTTGCGACCTACTCACTGACGTGTGCGAAACACTGAACTTGCGACCAGAACTTGGAATCGGAACATTTATCTGCCACAGCTCAGAAGCCTGAGTAAACCAAATTTATGGGACAGGTTGTGATTTTCATTTGTTGATGGGTTAGATTAATGGAAACAAAATGAGTACATGTGTATTTTGATTCCGAAAAGCTGTGTTAGAGGATCGTGTTGCATGATGTTGACAGTGACACGTAAATGTTGGGCACTAAATCAATGCGTGATCACTGGCATGGACACTATTATAGACGGCCGATGCATGTACGCCCGGTCAGACATGAAGATTGAACTTGTTGTGCAAATCAGAAAATAATAACTTTGATGTTGTTGATAGCTTTAGTTCAAGATTTCTGAGTTTCAAGGACACCTAATGTCAGCTTTCCGTATGAAGTTTACAGTATGTAACTAATGCTGTTATTTGATATAGTAGGACCAAATCATTATACACAGCCAGTAACGGTAATTAATGACAAATAAATTATTTCAAAGTTTGTTTGACTGTATTATTTGTAAGTTTTTCGTTCACATTTAGTACTTTTTTCTTCAAAATGTTGGTTTTTCTTAACCTCGTCATGAATTTGAAGAGGGAATGATAAACACAGCAGTGTACTAACAGTTCTAAAAATGTAACAAGTGGTTACAAGATTAGGATTAGGATTAGTTTTTATTCAATCATATGTTCACTGTGACTTATTTTGAAGTTGTTCTTGTCCTTGTCTGAAAAAAGGGAATTATAAATTTGAGCACTGCTATTCATTGATATTCAGATTAAAAATTGTGACTACCTGGCTGTCCAATCTTTTGAAACAATATATAACATACTCTCTGTAGAAATGACTTAAAATTACATAATCTTAATTGCCTTCTTTTTCTAAGGTGTAATGTGTAGTACACAATTGTCAAAAAATAGCTTACTGGGAATTGTTATTGTGAATGGAATTTTTTTATGTAGTTAGGTAATAGTCTATGCGTAATGGAATACCTCAGACCACAGTATAGTATGAGGTAATATATATATATATATATATATATATATATATATATATATATATATATATATATATATATATATATATATATATATATTGAATATTTCATAGACAATAATAATTGACCCCACTCCCTGTCAAATGACCCCACTTTTTGCAACCAAGGGGCCTTTATCCCCACTTGTTGGAAACCTTGGCAGAACACTGTCGTTTACCCCCTCCCCCCTTGTTACGTCGGAGCAGCATGTGTCTTTCATGGCTGAATTCGTTGAGGTTTGATGAGGGACAGGGCTCGAAATTAATGCCGTCGTGCGGTACATTTTGCTGCAATGTAATAATAGCTCAGAATATTTCTATCATTTTCAAAATATGCTTAAATTGGTAAAAGTCATACTACATTCCTCAAAAAAAAAATTTCTTTACCAGTTTTTAGCTTTAAATCAGTTGTATCATCGGGGACAAATTACACAAGCTTCAGTGGTGTCATAAACACAAGTTTTAGGCATGGATGTTACAAAAATGGCACAAAATGACTCAAAAGGAGCAGTGATCGATGATTTAAATAGTTTCAGCATTGGAATGTTTGATTGTAAATTTGTCGGTGTGGACACTATGCAACAACGTCTTGCTATTGCCTATTGCTAACATTAGTAACAACATTTACAAGTTACAGAAGATGCATAATGTATACTGTACTGCAAGGTCAACCAAGACCATGTTACCGATGTTTACATTATTACTTTTAATTACTTTTAAACAGTAAATCCCAAAGGAGTTCTGAGTTCTGGAAATGGTTACATGTTATTTGGCGGATTATTTTGACAAGTTCACACTGAAGAAAAATGTTTCATAGAAGTAATGATATATATAAATCAAAATTCCTCTAGCACACTGATGGCAATCACGCAAGTGTTTCAAAAAGTTACATACTCAAGTTTAAATTAGATAACTTGAAAAAATTGTTAGCGATGTCAATGCCACTTTGATTAATAGGACGAATGTATTAGTACTCCTGATAAAATCATACAATATTTCATGGCTACAGATATACACCCATCAGGATGATAAGTATTCATCTTCTTACAAAGTTGTTTTACGGACTTGTCAACCTTGCTACAATGAAGGAAAGAGACCTGTAACAAGAAATTCAATAAAGAAAAGAGAAAAGAAGTTGTAGAGAGACTGATGGGACAGCAAGGACAGAGAATAGAACTGAAAAAATACAGATTTTTTTCCTTCCCCTTTTTTTTTTATTTCACCCGCCCGCCCTGCCTGACTATTCCACTGGAGATAAGAAACAAAAAAAGGTCACCCTAAGACTCTCACAAATTGAATGCTGAATTAAGTATTTACAGATAAAGTTGTGAAAGGGCACCCTCAAACGTCAGCCAGCATAGCAAATAGCAATATGAGCAGGCATAGCAAATATATGCTCAAACGGATACATTTTATTGACAATAGGACCAAAAGGCACTATTCCTCTACATTGTCTCTCACACAATGCTTTATAATTATATAATATTTAAACCCCTTCACTTGTAATGATAATAGTAATGTTAATAATAATAATAATAATAATAATAATAATAATAATATTATTATTATTATTATTATTATTATTATTATTATTATTATTATTATTATTACAAGTGAAGGGGTTTAAAAAGTATATAATAATAATGCATTGTGTGAGAAACAATTTAGAGGAATGGTGCCTTTTGGTCCTATTGTCAATAAAATGCATCCGTTTGAGCATATATTAGCTTAGTCTGTAAGGTACGCCGTGACGGGGCGCCCTCAACCATCGACCAACCCCTAACTGTGTGAGAGGAGGCCGCCCCCCCCCCCCCCCCACGATATTTGTCTGAACAGTTCGCATCACGACTGAGCAAGGTACAGACAAATACATTGTTCTGTAATGATTTATAAAGTTGCTGATGACATTCCCTGAAAACAATATTTGCAATGCGTCTCACAATATTTGTAATATTATTCCGAAACCACTGCTGTTTTCAAATCATCGTAGACTTTCACAACATACTGTTACAAATATTCCATGAAGTGTTTAGTAGTAGTATTTCTACTACATTGTATGCAGCAGTACATTGACAGGTACAAAATTTTGATAATACAGTGTTGCAAAGTTTACTGAAAAGATAATCGATTTTTTCCGACACCCTGCAGGCGCTCTGAGCTGTGCGACTGTTATAAAATTTGAGCCAGGTTTTTGAGCTATTGCCGTGCTTATTATATTGTGGAGTCAAATGATGTATCCATTCGTGGCAAAATTTGGCCTCAGATTTCTGTTTGCTATGAAAACAGGTGTACTTGATATTTAAGGACCATTTACAAAAATAAAAGTTACCAACGTTAGATTTGTTTACGAATTACGTCACTGTACCCATCAATGTCGCTCATCAGATTTCACACTAAATGCTTCCCATCAGAAAATTTAACTGAAAGTAAGGGAATTTATGATCGTAACATATTCAGTCATAAAATAATCAGGTTTCTGGCAATTTCCATGACTTGTTTAGAAAGATTGCAGTTCAATAATATTTGGAAGCAACAGCATAAAGTTAGTGCTAAATATTACGTGATCACAATCAATCGCAGTCAACCAGATGCACATGTGGTATGTTTGTGCCTCCTGTATGGTGTACGGACGGACTAGCCTGTCTGTCAGTGTCACATTTGCTACTTATCGTCAAGATGTTGTAAGAATTTGAAAATAACTGTCTGATCAACAGAATTTCTCTTCCACTAAAGTTTAGACAACATTTAGTTGTACTCACTCATGCAAACGTTGTTGATCATGCTTGAGATGTCACACTGACCTCGTTTCCTTCGACGTCCTTATGAAAATAGGTCAAGGGTTAAATTCACGTAGAACACTTTCGCTCGTGATCAATCGTCAAATATTTTCTAGATATCTTATTTTACACTTTGGGCTTTTTAGTTTTGTCTGATAACCAGCCACCTTGAAACTATGTACTCACGTTATTTGATTTTCTCTTGATTGCGTTCATTACCATCCACAGAGTGACACGAAGCATTTTCGTTGTCTTTCAAAAAACTTCCCGTCCCGTGCGTGTACTGAAGACTCACTGTACATGTGGCATGGTGTATCGTCTATGACTATTTTTGTCTTGTAAAATAAAATTTGAACATGCTGAAGAGAACTATGGCTAGGAATGTATTATTTTTGATTTAGCTATTTATCATTTTGATTTTGACGTATTGACCATGTTGACTGTACTGTGTTGTGACCATATATGTTATATGAACCTGTGTTTGCCATGATCCAGGTAGACACAACAATATGGCAACACTGAATTGCAACATCAGTACAGCGTTGTGTCTTTTTATGTTGATTTCGACAATGATACATGTTATAATTATGTATCAAAATAAAAGCAATCAACTCTCGGTAGTCTGCTATCATCATGAAGCTGACTTGCCTTTATATCAGTTCAAACACAATTTTCGATTTCACTTTGATCATGAGCCACAAGCGGGGAACTACTTAATTGGTCAGGGAACCAGTTACATTTACTGCTGGCCTTCAAAACGTTCGTTGAATCGGTAAAGTTTATTGTGATGACCATTGGCAAGTATAGTGTGTATATTTTTTAGAGTGTTGTGTTTCTTGGTTCATTGTGCACGATTGAAATAGAAACAGGTGAAATGCACATAAAATCGTAATTGCTAATTCGGGTTGGAAACGTGGTAAAGGCAAGGTACTAACCAGTCTAACGCAACGTACTCCTACTAATGCACGAGTCAATGTAATGCCCGAGGGACCCCACCTCTGGCGATTCGAGACAAATGTGGGGGATTAGACCGTGTTTGCCATGAAACAATGCCCGAGGGGGTGGGGCAATTGCCTCATATTCACCCCCTAGTCATTTTCACGGACGTAAAAGAGTGGTTGTGTGTCAGTCAGAATTTGTGAATGCCCCACCCATTAGGGTGAGAGAAATGTTGGGAGTATTTCTTCTTTTAGGTGGTGATTTTCCAGAATGTCTTGCCCCAGGGAGTGGGGAATTTGACAAATTTTATAAGACTAATTTCCAAATCCCCACTATGCCCCGAGGTGGGGGGGGGTGACATTGACTCCTGCATAAGGCACATGTTGAAGCCTGTATTACATGTAAACAGATGTGTCGTGTAGTTCTCAACTTGTCATATACTATACTATACTTGCTATACTGTAATGTACGATGAAGCAAACTGAATCTTTACAACAACAACAACAACAACAACAACAACAACAACAACAATAACGACGTTACAAAGAGATACAGAACAACAGGTTTTAGGTCAAATACATGTATCGGCCATGGATATACATGTATGTTATGCAATTCCCTATAAAGTATACGTAAATAACCGTTCCCCCCACATCATCTCAGTTTCACGTTTGCTCGCGAAATAGACATCATTAAAGTTCAGTGGAGTCAGTGTACTTTATTAGGCAACCGTTTATCAAACGTAACCAGTACTTATTATTCATAGAAATACTCCTCAAATTGATGTCATAAATATCCCACACCTCAACAGACACTCCGAAAAAACACTGCATATTAACATTCGCCTATGAAATGTCGGAAAAAATATATGCAATGTCCCTTGTTGTTTTAACTCATCCATAATTTTAGCAACTAAGTTTAATGTAAATTAATGATGATTATTCCTCATCGTCGGCAAAGTCATGTAAACAATACATTTGTAAGCTGGTGAGTTTGTTTCTATCGTTGTCTATCTCACTTGTAATATTGTATGTGATGTGTGTACACCGCGGTACCGCATATGCAAACATATGACAATGTAATGCACTTTGCTACATTGTATTCAATGCTAGTGACGTCATTCACCGCGCGCACACAAGTAACGGACGCCATTTCTCACACGTACACTCGACACTTCGCAAGCCTTTATGATCGAGAATTTCTGGATAATTTATAAGTATTCCTGTAACAATGAATGCTACCGTGATGTCACTTGTCCCCGATGACATGAATGATATCGGTGTCTGTTATCGACTGAATTTGGGACCCAGAAATACGTACATACGCATGTACACACATCGAGTTTCACAATACTAAACTACAGTGTCAGCTGGAGCAGCAGACGATCTTTGAAACTATCGGATTTTGAATTTCTACCCATAAACAAACGATATACAGTATGGAGTCGCGTATGTCAACTTGTACTCAAATGTATGTGTACACATTTGGAGATTTTGTGATGAAAGACTGAACCAAGTTGTGTAGTTCGAATTCTCAAGGACTGCTGGTATTTAGGTATTTAGTAAATTTACAATTTATTCTGGTGATTTTTAGAGTTTTACCTTTAGAATTGCATAGGTTTGATACAGATAATTTCAAAAATCATGAAACCTTGCTACAACAGATATCACCAACCCATACATTCCAACAGCAATGATGTTTTTTTCCTAAATTTGAAATGTTTAAAGTGTTTTATGTCTAATTTGTCAAAAATTCACGTTATATGGTTATTTTGGTTACCATGGCAACCGATGTTATTAAATGACCGCTTTTTTGAACTCAGCATGACAAAGTACCCTTGGTAGTAGGGTCAATGTGCAAATAAGAAGATATTTATCAGATTTAGAATGTTGTTTGTGAGATGTATGTGTATATAATGAAAACATAATTTTCACGTCTACCATACGTTTCCATGGAAACAGCTATCCAATTTTATACAATTTATGTTACATCAGGTAGCACTAACTCATACATGTCTAATACAAGGGCATTTTTTCACTGTATTATCTTTTTTTTCAATGTTTTATGTCAAATTTTGGAAAAAATGGTTAACATATTATGGTGGTTTTGGTTACCATGGCAACAGATGTTCATAAAATGACCCCCTATTTTGAACTCAGCATACAAAACTACCCCAGGTAGGGTGGTTAGTATTTGAATAAACCTGTTTATTATAAAAATTAGTATTATTATATACTTATTATTTAATTATTATTATTAGTAGTATTATTATCATTATTATTATCATTATTATTATTCAATTACTACTGGCCACCAGCCTTATTATACCATATTACTGTAAATATACACTCCTAAATGTTGTTTATATGCATGGAATTCACTTAAATCTAATTGAAAGCAGATATAAGCCTATACAAAAACTTACTATATTTAAATTCATTTGAACTATTAATTGTTTAGGTGATGCTAAATATGATTATGCACAAGATTGTAGGATTTTAATAAAAAAGCCATCATGTGGCATTGTCAATACAATTTTCTTATTGTGGCGTACATGGTTTTGAATGTTTTTCTGTGGAAGCAGAATAAAGTGTACCAAAGAATGTATAACTTACGGGACCAATATCTCGATGCCAACGCAGCAGGGCCTTGGCGCCATTAGTATAAGGGACTGGGCCTATCTTACCAGTGGAGGAGGGGGGGGGTCACAATTTGTCATGCCTGTGTTGGGGGGGGGGTCAAAATTTTGAGGGCCACTGACAAGGGGAGGGTCACACATTTTTGGATTAGATATTCGTGCACCAACTTGTAAAATATCAAATTAAATTAAATCTAATATGTTTCATAACAGTCAAGTTTTAAGGGCTAATGTTGTAAAGTCATAACATTCAAATGGTGTTGGAGTTAAAATACGAGACAAAAATACACATTACACTTTTAGTCGAAATATGTGGATTATAAAAAAATATATCAATTGCCCCTGGAACAAATTTTACATAATCAAAACTCAGTGGTTGGTCGAATTAAATGAGCAGTTGAAATAAATGGGTTATTTTGGTAATAATCAGCCATATGAGTAAGGAGTATGGTGTGATTCTTACGTACTTGTGAATGACGAGATAAAGTGTGGAAAACGGTGATGTCATTCATGATGTCTAAGGAAGATACCTCTGGTGACCGTAGTCTTTATAAAATGAAGACAGTTTTGTTGCAATAGTAATGATGACAGAGATTACTGACTTGGACGTACATTGAATCCACTGTTTGTTAATAAATTATTTCAGAATAGTTGGTATGGCATGCCAAACTATACTGAGTATTCTAAACATCAATTCTACTGCCTACTTTTAAAGTTATCTACATCCCAGTAACACATACAAATATTAATGCAGATGAAATCAAAAGTGCGAAAAATTCACATATCAATGTATTAATAGCTAACACAATCAACCCTTCCATGGATATCACCTTTATTCAATAGCATGTATAACTTCAGTCTACATGTAGACTCAAAGGACCATCGCTTCTACACTATTCTGCTCTCCTAACTGGCATTTTGGTTTTTCGCTGTCCTTCAAGTCTACTTACTCATATCATCGCTCCTGTGTGATGCATAATTGTGTGCGCTATTTATTCAGGTTGACAGGTAACATGAAGCTTCGAATTCCTTCTTTTGGATATTGGAAGAAAAGTTTCATATTATCAAAATTTCTACTTTCAAGGAATGTTTGATTTAAGAAATCAATTCATTTTTAAATATTGTCAAGGGACATACATACATACATACATACATACATACATACATACATACATATATACATACATACATACACACATACACACATCATGTAACTTAATGCTATGATCACTGCTCTCTGCATTTTAGCCATATTTGGTGTAAAATTCACCATTCGTACAGTAATGTAAGAACAAAACAATTAATCCATATATTATCAGATACGTTTCTTTACATATGAACCAGGCCTTTACTTTATGAGTCGAACATTAACAAACAAATGCACCTTTTAGTCTCACAAACGATTTGGAGGGATGTGTTCTTTTTCTCTCTCGTTTTATTGTGTACTTTGGAGGTTCACTATTTAGGTCAAGCACAGTGTACATTCAATATTTACATGAATAATGTTATTATTTTGTTTTATAACCTTTCTTATTTAGTTACTTTTAAAAAGGATTATCTAGTGTCAATTCTGTACATTTCAAGTAAAAATTGTTTATAAAAAGTTCATGTTTTTTTCATATTTTCCTTTAAAGATACTATGGTGAATCACATTTTGATCCTGAGTACGTATTGGGCTCAACGCCATTTGACTGATTCCACTGCATATATCAGTAGACAGTTGGCTACTCTCTTTGCCACTTCAAAAGAAAATGTGGTATATACTATTGTAATCTCTGCGAGTGAAACTGAGATCGAAGATGCGAAAAGGGGCAATGTAACTTTGATACAAATAAGTGAGAAACAAGAACCAGCCAGAGAACAAAGTCTAATGGCATTGGACATGGTAGATTATAAACACATAATCGCTCTCGGAGTCACAAATCCAATCATAGTTGGACATGCAAATAAAAAAAGCTATAACAATGCCGATGCTGCTGTAAGCATGAAACACGAGATATTCAAAGGATCACAACTGATTATAGTAATACATTTCATACCTAAGGAAGAAGGATACGGCTCAGTTTCTAAAACTGGTGAAAAAGCAATGTTACAATACGCGCTGGAAGCGAATCTCGTAATAGCAATTGGTCCAAAACTGTTCACATACTTTGATGAAAAGATAAGGCTCCAGAAACAACAATCGACACCAGCAGTTAAGTGCTTGCTGCCCAAACCGGATGATGGCTGTCTGCAGCAGGACCTTCCAAGCTGTAAAGAGAACTTCCAAATCAAGGAAATACTGACAATAGCAGACTCTGATGACAATGAGAATTGCAAACGATTACGAGTAATTCAATCCGCTATAGATCGGCTAAAAGTGAAAGATGGGAGTATTCCAGAATTAAAGCTATGCTGCTTAGCCACATCGGCAGAGGATTCAGGAAAACGGGCGTTGGAAAAAGAAAGTCACCAAATGGCCCAAGACTTCCCATGCAGTACTATTGGAGATATTCGAAAAAAGCTAAAGAGCGTTCCAATATTAGTTGATGTCGATCGTTGGGAGACCATGTCCCTTCCAGTGTTTCATGCAATAACAATAGGAGTCCCATTGGTCATCTTAAATGCACAGTCTGGATTGGCTGAATTCATTCAACAAGAACCGAACATTTCCGACGATGTGAAGCAAGCAATCCTTTTAGACATTCCTTGTTTTGACACCCATGAAGACGAAGTGGCTGACAAAATCTCCACTCAAATAAATGATGCAATTAACCACCCAATAGCATACATCCAACATGGAAGTGCTCTGAAGGAAATGATCAGGCATTCAGTCAAGGAAGGCTACATACACAAGTACCAGACAGAAATACTCCTCTGGTGCCAGCAAGAAAAAAGGGAAAGGGAAAGGGAAGGTACGTTTATAATCTAACACTTTTGAATTCTTCTTCCGATGTTGTCATAGATGAGTCACTCAATGCAGTACAAACAGAAACATTCACATTCATCATTCGGTGAAGTTCATTGCTAAGCTGTTGGGACAATTGGTTAGAATGTTGTATTCTAACTTTGAACACATGCGAAATATGTTGAACCATGCAGACATGATACAGGAACCAAGTGTCAATTTTGTCGCCAAACTTTTAAGTTCCCTTTAATACTCAAGACAGAGATTTTGAATTGCTTCGAATAAGCTTTTCGACATGTTGAAAAATCGAATCATGCCTGAGGTAATCAAATTATGCTAGAAACTGCATTTGCTACAAGACAGAGTCTGCCATTGGTAGCTACTGGTGCTGATGTGATTGGGGTAGATTTGTGTTGTTATAGCAGAAGTAACTACCTGGAGCAATCTGGTTAAAATCCAATGTAGATGTCGGCTGTTCATTGTTATTTTACCTCGGTATTTTTGCTTGATACATGTTTATGTCTTCGTCTTGATGGCCGCCTCTACTCTCTGTCTTAAAACTTCAAATAATTTAGTACATATATCAACCATACAAATGTACACATGTCCTATGAAGTTCTTGTTGATATAGCTTTTGCTTTTCAATTAGTCATTTGAATAATTAATGATCTTCAGTAATTAAACCATATCTTTGGAATGCACGCTTCATTCCATATAATCTGATGCCTGTTGGTATAGTTTATAATTTTAATGAGTAATTTCCATAATTACGCCATACTATTTAGAATGCAAACGTCAAATTTCATTTCACTTTGTACATCCATCAACCATACCAAATCATACGTGCTTGATGTAGTTTTTTGTCTAGTTTGTGATTCTGATGTGCAATTTGCATAATCATTTTGATAATTCCTTTAGGCAATATATTTGGAATATAAGCTATACATTTCATAAATTAGTATGTGTGTTGATGGTAAAGAAGTGCATGTGTCATTTAAAGCTTGATGATGTAACTTAAAAGACTAAGTTATTTTGGATAATTACTGATATTTTGATAATTAGGCAATATCTTAACTATGCAAGCTTGAAATTTGATATAGTTTCATATAATCAATTTTCCAATTGAGTGGTACATCAAGTATGATAGCTATAACTCGAAATTTTACATTCCAACAATATGGGTAAGCCCAATAATCTATGGTTTTGCCTTTAGGAGAGGCATTCAGTTTAAATCTGGTCATGCTTTAACCGAGAACGCACAGAACTCTTGAAAATATTTGAAAGAAACGTTATAAAGCCAAAGCACCAATGATTGAATTTAGTAGGTACATATATTTCTAGCAGCATCCTTAGTGTAGCATTTTGGTATGTGATGTGTAATTGTCCGAGTCCATGTCATTTCACAGGTACTGGCCGTGGTGTATCAAACCATGAAAGTATAACCCACATGGATTATATATACTTCCATAATCAAACCATAATGTAATTTGAAGTTCAGGGTCAACACTATACAGCCTCGAGTCTGCAAGTTTTGGCTGACAAAGGTTGAAAAGGCTGGAAAAAACACATAGGCAGTTTTTGGCAGTGTGCATTTTGGGGGGTTAGCTTTTACTTTCCAGCATTTCTGTTTTTCACATTCATATAGCTTCTCATTCCTTAAGTTATATATGTGTTTTGATACATTTTTTTCGGTCTGTTGATTTACTTTTCGGGTTTATTTGCTAGTACGTTTAGCTCTGTTTCTGATCTGATTACAATGTAGTCATTCATCAGTTAGGTTAATGCTTCTTATAGTTTTTTGCTCAGGTTGAGATCCGGATCTTTGTTTATGCGTTTCGTTTCATATACTTTCGTATGTATGTACCCAGACAATTGTCTCGTTCTCGAAGGATGGTGCATATTTCATATGTTGGTATTTCTTAGTTGTGAGTCTTTCTTCGACGTGGTCGTCACTGTCAAAACAAGATTTTCGTCCAACATTTTGTTTTGGTGATTAAGGTTGATAGCTTAACTTTTTTCTGAAAGGGACAAATTTGAATTCCTTTTCCAGAGGTTATTGTCTGTGATTCTATAAGTGATTCTGGGACGTATAGAAAATATTCTGTTCATTTTGCCTGCTTTGGTTGTCTTTATATTGGATGGGCTAGTATTCGCTATATAAATGTTGTTGCATTGACGGTTCGTGCCCGTTTGCTAATATCGTTCTTTCTTCTTTGTTGCTGAGAACTCAGCTGTCGTTATTATGTGTTTATTGCTAGAAGTTTTTAAACTTCAGTTTTGATGGTACTCTACACACTGATGCAGTTTGATAAGGTAATTGCCTCGATTTTGATCATATCGATCGGCTCGATTTGAAGTACCAACTGTGCAATGTAGTCGGAGCCATTTTTTAATAGACAAACTCATGTACCAATGTACGTTTCTTCTTTGACTTTATTATTGACGAATGTATTTTTATACTTGTTTTTCTTGTTTCTTTTTAGTTTTAAAGAGCTCGAGGTCTACATGGAGATGTATCCTGACATAAATAATAGGATAGATTTATACCAAGAGTGTGTAGTTTCAACTACTAAGACTAAATAAGACAGGAGGACCAGGTTTAACAGGAAATGTATTAAATTCGACAATTACAGGCCAAATATTTATCCAAAAGTACAATTCAAAGTATGGAATAACTATATAATCTCCCGGTAGTTTGAGGACGAATGATTCCCTCATGTCGGCCTGACGTGAGGTCACAGTGGACTCTATCAGCTTTCACGAATTCGAAGTGATAATACTTAGAAAAGATGACAGATGTCAATTTGTCAAATAATTAATTACAGGCAGCTATAAGAGTAATGGCGTTATCACATTGTTTAGCTAGTTTTCATATTTGCCAGTGTTACTTGCATTGCATTATTCAAGGCAACGAAACTTTCAGTTTACTCATTTATGGTGTTGATAATTTTATCACCCCATCATTTGAGTATTTGACAATCTATGTTTATAAGATTTGAATAAAGTATGGATTGATTTAAGAAGCAAGTGAGCGGAAGGCAACAGATAGGCCTAAAATAGGAGCTTCCATCTGCTTCATGGCTACTAATTGATCCAAGTTCACCATGACCATTGTTTGTAGTCTGAGATAATTCCCTAAAGTCCAAGTGACCCCGTGTACAAGTGGAAATATGAGAGTGATTCATGATCTATCACCTAGGTGTGGAGATCAAAGAGTAGCACTGATGGAGAATTACCGTTAACAAAGAGGGTCGACCCATTTCTCAAAATATGGCTCTGTCCCGTCTTTTCTTACATTTACACATTGAGATCGAGTGACCCTAAAACGAAAGACAACTAGAATGACATAAAGCGAATGACACCATTTCCAGTATGTAAACAGTGGAAAGACACCCTTTTCTACATTCAGTTAGTTGAATGACAACCCCCCCACTGTTAAACAAGTGGAATGACAGCCGCCACTCTATAGCATAAGTGGAATGACAGCATTTTGAATGCTTTGAAACTGGAATGACAGCATTTCCAGTATGTGAACAGTGGAATGACAGCCTTTTCTATATTCAGTTAGTAGAATGACACCCCCTGCACTGTTAAACAAGTGGAATATGACAGCCGCCATTCTATAGCATAAGTGGACTGACAGCATTTTCAATACAATGAAACTGGGATGACAGGATTTCTACTATGCAAACATATTTTATTAAAAGGTGGCTGTTATTCCACATGTTTGACAGTGCTGTTGGTGTTATTTAAGTAACTGGATGCAGAAAAGTGTGTAATTCCACTGTTGACATACTGGAAATGCTATCATTCCAGTTTCACACTAGTATTGAAAATGCTATCATTCCACTAATGATATAGATTGGCGGCTGTCATTCCACTTGTTTAACAATGCAGAGAGTGTCATCAACTAATTGAATGTATAAAAGGGTCTCATTCCAATGTTTACACACTGTAAATGCTGTCATCCAATTTCCAGTTCCAAAGCATTGGAAATGCTGTCGTTCCACTAATGCTATAGAGTGGCGGCTGTCACGCCACTTGTTTAACAGCTCAGAGGGTGTAATTTAACTAACTGAATGTAGAAAAGTGTGTCATTCCACTGTTTACCAACTATAAATGGTGTCATTCCAGTTTCAAAGCATTGGAAATGCTATCATTCCACTTATGCTATAGAGTGGCGGCTGTCATCCCACATGTTTTATAGTGCCGTGGGTGTCATTCAACTAACTTAATTCAGAAAAGTATGTAATTCCACTGTTTACACACTGTAAATGCTGTCATTCGTGTTCTGTTGTTTGGGTTGTCATTCGTTTTAGGGTCACCCATTGAGATCAGCAACATTACAACACAGACCATCGGGTAGGGACCAGTGCGTCAATGACGAGACTTTATTCAAATACACTAAGCTGTAAATACTAGCGAGTGAAACATTAAAAAACACTGCGAAATATTCAAAATACCACTGCCAAAAGTTAATAACATATTCCGTCAACAGTTTAATCAAAACAAGTTCCGAATACAAAAATGTCACGGTGATGTGTAACTATCACAAATGAACACGATTCAACAACTCGGCCCTGAGCACTGTCGCTGGTATAGCTGATAACTGTCCTCTCTGGTAACATTCCCACTGCTGCTGTCGCAACGGCTGGTCCACCGGGCGGTGGGTTAATGAGTAACGGAGTGTTGAACTCGAACATATTGAAGTTTGAACGCGAAGTTGTGGCCATGTTGAGCGACATGTTTACATTATATATATATATATATATATATATATATATATATATATATATATATATATATATATATAACTCGGTGAGTATCAATCTGCTAAAACAGTGCTCTATACCGCAGTGGCAGAGCGTAAACTATATATATACATATTTTCTTTGAGGCATAAATTGCACTTCTTGCTTGCGCTATTGTAGGTTGGGTGGGATGACAGTGGTCGCCAGGAAATGGAGTGGTCGATGTTTTTATCCTTGAGGGTCCAGATATGTTTGCTGAGTTCCGTGGAGTTCCTATGTTTAGTGTGTCGGAATGATGCTGTGTGGTTTCTGTACCTTGTCTTAGACTCGTTTTCTGTGAGCCCAATGTATGTTTCTGTAATGTCGTTGTCCTTGCGTGTGACGGCTGCTGTAATGTCGGCAAAAGAAAACAAGCCCGCTCAACGAAAACTGCCTACAGCAATCCGTAATCTACCAAGCAATCTACCACTGACTTCCTAACCAGCTCCAAGCTCACACTTGTCGAGCACTCTTCGATAACCCGCAATGGAGAAATTCAAAATCGACTACTCACCAAAGAATATACCTCTCCCTTCACACAACGATTACCCGGCTACTTCGCCTCATCGAAAAGACGGAACAGTTCCTACGAAGAATGCGTTGGGAAGCTTTCTTCTACCTCAACCCCAGTGCAACCTCTTCAACCACAAATACATACGGCTTCAAGTCTACAAAGAACCCCCCTCCAATCGACGAGCTCAAGGAATTTGAAGACGACATACTAAGGATGATCCAATCAACAAAGTTCAAGCAACTAAACAACCCACTCCTGGGAAAGCTTGCAGACGACACCAAGCGCATCAAAGACGAAACCAGCCTTATAATCGACAAGACGACAAACTACTACAAACTTAAACCAAAAACATACAACGACCTCCTAAAACAAAACGCCACAAAATCCTACAAACACGCACAACCCAACACCACACAAGCAATCCATACAGAAAACAAAAAGATCGCAACGAAGCTACACATCGATGACAGAGTAGACACTACAGCATACAAAGAAACATTCATCATGCTCAAAGACCACAAACCGAATTTCAGCAACAAACCTACCTGCCGGCTTATCAACCCCACAAAATCCGAGATAGGCAAAATCAGTAAACAAATACTCGACCGAATCAACACCAAAATTCTAAATTCGACAGAGTTCAACCAATGGAAGAATACAGCATCAGTAATCGAATGGTTCAAAGCCATTGAAAACAAACAAGCCCACAACTTCATCAGCTTCGATGTTGTAGAATTCTACCCATCAATCAGCCAAGACCTCCTCAACAGAGCACTGACATTTGCCTCCGACTACGACAACATCACAGCCGACGAACGTAACATCATCCTCCATGCCAAGAACTCTGTCCTTATACATAAACAACAACCCTGGGAAAAGAAAGGCAACACAACATTCGACGTAACAATATGCAGTTATGATGGTGCCGAAACATGTGAGCTGGTAGGAAGCTTCCTCCTCTCACAACTACAAGGCCCTGATATCAACATAGGGCTATACAGAGATGACGGATTAGCCGTTTCGAACACATCACCAAGAGACACAGAAAACATCAAGAAAAACATATGCCGCATTTTCCACCTCAACGGATTACGCATAACAATAGAAGCCAACAAACAGATAATCAACTTTTTAGATGTCACCCTCAACTTGAGCAACGATACGTACCGGCCCTACACAAAGCCCGACACCATCCTGCAATATGTACACCGAGATAGCAACCACCCACAAACCACGACTAAAAGCATACCCACTGGTATTAACAAACGCCTATCATTACACTCTTCGAACAAAGCATCCTTCGACCAAGCCGCACCTCCATATCAAAAAGCACTCAACGAGAGCGGATACAAATACACACTACACTACGAGCCGACCACGACCTCTAGACGAAGACACAGACAACGGAAAGACATATTATGGTATAACCCCCCATTCAGCAAAAAAGTTAGCACCAACATCGGACACAGATTCCTCAGCCTTGTAGACAAACACTTCCACAAAGATCATAAACTCAGAAAAATCTTCAACCGCAACACCGTTAAATCAGTTACAGCTGCATGAATAACATCAAGCATGTCATCAACAACCACAACAAACGCATCCTTATTTCACACGAACGCACCAACACCACCGTAAACAGCACCAATGCCAGTAAAACATGCAACTGTCGGCAGAAGAAATCATGCCCGCTCAAAGAAAACTGCCTACAGCAATCCGCAATCTACCAAGCAGCCGTCACACGCAAGGACAGCGACATTACAGAAACATACATCGGGCTCACAGAAAACGAGTTTAAGACAAGGTACAGATACACATATAATTTCATTCTTCTTTCGCCAAGTAGAGCGCTCGATCACCTTGGAGAGCTATCATACATAAAAATGAAAGAAGACGAGTCTGATATTACATAGTGGAATTACACTACGGACCGTTTCACCAGAAGGATCGTCAGGTGTAATAGTGTGGTTTAATAGTATTCGTTAGCTATACATCCTGCTTTATGTACATAACTTATGTGTGTTCACTGACGGCTGTGTGTACACAAAAAGATTGACAACAAAGGTTACGTATTATTAAGTAAGAACTTGTTAGCGTGCCGGCATTTACTGATTAATTCAGTTCTGCTGTTCAAGTTCGTTGATTTGTCGGCAGTTATATTAAAATATTTTTCCCAGAGGCATAGTTGACATCGTTTGGTAACATTAGAGTATGAGGAAGCCTGCTTGAGAACTGACCAGTGTACGTCGTAATTAATGCTGCTGTCTTTTAGGTGCCAAATGTATTTACTGAGCGCAGTGTCTTTCTTCTTGTGATCAAGTTTAAATGAAGACTTGTGGTTCTTAAACCTGCTTTTGAATTCTGTGTCACTAACGCCTATGTATGATTTGTGATCTTGGTTAGTGGTGACTGTTGCTTTGTAAACAACGCTTTTTATGAGGCATTTTCCTGCGAGAGGGCACTCCTTTGGTTTTCTGCAGTTACAGGTATTTTGTTGTGTTTGCTTAGCTTTTGAAAGTATGGCTTTATTATGACCGCTGATTAATTTACCCATGTTGTCCATGCAACTATAGCTCACTTTAGTATTATTACGGTTGAAGATTTTATGCAGTACACTGGATATGGGGAAATGCTTGTCGATGAGGTTGAGAAATTTTCTACCGATGTTATACATATATATATATATATATATATATATATATATATATATATATATATATATATATATATATATATATATATATATATATAACTCGGTGAGTATCAATCTGCTAAGACAGTGCTCTATACCGCAGTGGCAGAGCGTAATAGTTTTGGTAGTACTGGAACTCTTTCTTGGTTGTAATATATATATATATATATATATATACATGTAATTTTATTGTAATGGAATTAAGTTATACTTCCATGATACAAGTGTTAATGTTTCCTCAGAAAACTAACCGAAGCTCAATATACCATGAAGGTGAGACATTCTTTGCACAAATATCCACTAACGGAAAAAATATAATATTAGATTCTAGCTTAGATGCAGGCTCTAACTTACATTTTAGATGACATCTGATAAAAAAAGTACTCTGTACATCGTGCGAAGTCTAATATTAGAGTCTAAATGTAATATTAGATTGCAGACTCTAACTTAGATTTTATCTGATATTTTCCCATAAACACTACCTCTTGGGGTGCAGGCCATAAGCGACGTCTAATGATAGCGTCTAATATTAGATTTTATCTGATATCATCCGATACAAGCAACATGCAACATCTAATATTAGAAGAGTCTAATATTCAAGTTTAGATTATAACTTAGAAGTGACGTCTAATAGTAGAGTCTAATATTAGATTTTAGACTCAAACTTACATGCGACATCTACTATTAGGCATTAGTCTAAGACGATATTATCAGGTAATGCATATATGTGATATGTTGCACTTTCCTCCAATATACAATGTAGCATGTTTTTTTCTCTCCTACAAACATTACCAATACATGTATGATTCACCTTATGTTGGTCATACTGACACAAGATGTTTATTTGAAATGAATGTGATTGAAAATAATTCAATGAAAATGTTAGCAATAAAGCATATTTTCTAAGAAACATCTTTGTGTCATTATTTGTATGGACTGTGTTGTTTGATTGAATGGGCTGTATTGGCCTATAGGGTTGTTCACTAGGTCTTCAAGGTTGTCCTATTGGATATCAATAGGGTTGCCCTCTAGGACCTACAGGGCTGTCTTATTGGACATCAATAGGGTTGCCCCTAGGGACCTACAGGACTGTCCCATTGGATATCAATAGGGTTGCCCTCTAGGACCCACAGGGCTGTCCTGTAGGACGCTTACAGGGTTGTCATGCAGGATCTACACGGCTGTCCTATTGGATACCAATAAGGTGTCCTGTAGGATCTACAGGGCTGTCGTATTGGATGCCAATATGGCTGTCTTATTGGACGCCAATGGGGTTGCCCTATAGGACCTACAGGGCTGTCCTGTTGGGCGTCAATAGGATTGTCCTATTGGACTCCAATAGGGTTGCCCTATAGAAGCCATGTCCAAAACCCTCATAGGACTGCCCTGTAGGATTGCCGTATAGGATCCTATAGGATTTTTTTGTAAGTGGACATTTGTACAAAATCTGTACCATTAGATTGCAATTGATAACTAGGCAGAAACATGAATCTTTACTACACATTTCAGTTATGTGATGAAAGCTCATCTGTGCCAAAGTTCAGTCTCAGTTAATGGTACCTATTGCAACAACATTTAATTAGCTAACCAAAGCTTTCGCCAGGTATCCCCCATGGCTTTGTCAGTGTTTTCATTCGACCCTGACAATGTTACAATTTCGGTCAGACTGGTTTAGACGAGGGATTAAGAAAGTGATTCACAATCGAACTCTAAACCATCCATGAACCGTGATGGGGATGTACATGTTAAACCAACTTCCGAGAATTTTGGACAATTGTCGGAAGTTATGCATGTGTCGTGACTGAAAACACCTAGGGAACCATGGTGGTGGATACCTGGCGAAAGCTTTATTGAGCTAATTAAAATTTGGTGCAATACGTTAAATCCATTAACATTTCAGCTGGTTGATATACCGTGTATGTCTAAATGGGACAAATGTTTTTATCAGGAACCGCGAACATCTTTGGACAGTATGGGCGAATATTGGCCAAAGCGGGTTTTGTTGTCGCATTCGCTGAACACGAGCTACTCTCGTCCGACAGCTGTCACTTTTAGTTGGATGTCACCCCATAGCAGCTTTTTAGCACAACTCAACTGTTAAAGTTCAGTAGTGCTATAGGCATGGCAAAGTGTCTGTCTGCCTGTCTGCCTGCCTGTCTCTGTGTGTGTGTGTGTGTGTGTGTGTGTGTGTGTGTGTGTGTGTGTGTGTGTGTGTGTGTGTGTGTGTGTGTGTGAACAACACAAAGTCAAAAACCGATTGCCATGATATTTAGTGGGTATATTACCTTGGGTGTCTAGTTGTGAATTTGTTCAAATCAAAATGGTTTTACCACCGGTGTGTGCTTTCAAAAATGTGATCTCTGGTCAAAAGACTTTAAATCCAAAACAACTGACCAGATTAGGTTGAAATTTGGTTGGACTGTCCACTATAATGAGGTAGATACACCTAATTATCTCGGATTTCAGCAGTGAAAGCAGTAAAAAGTTTCCTTACCGCAAAGTAATTGTTTATGAAATTGATGATCAGTGGCAAGCTAACATTGTGGAGATGAATAACGACCAGGGGTATCGTTACACTCTAACTGTTATCGATGTGTTATCGAAGTATGCCTGGGCGATACCGCTCAAATCAAAACGTGGTATTGAAATGGCTGACTCCTTTGAGTTAATTTTCAAAGACCGTGAACCGAATAAAATTCAAATTGACGAAGGTCGGGAATTTTACAATAAGCATGTTAAAGAGCTTTTTGAAAACCATGAAATCGAATGGTTTAGTACACGATCCGATAAAAAAGCATTGGTTGTTGAGCGCTTCAACAGGACACTTAAATCACGTATGTATAAATATTTTACTGATAAACAGACTAGACAGTGGGTCGACATACTAGATCGTTAGTGGACGGTTATGACAATAGTTATCACAATTCAATCCACATGACTCCGAAGGAAGCATCATTAGCAAAGAATGAAAATATCGTTTGGTATAATTTGTACGGTGCTTATCTCACTGTTGAATATGGAACTCCAAAGTTTAATATCGCCGATACCGTGAGAATTTCCAAATACAAGAACGTGTTTGCCAAAGGATATCTACCAAACTACTCGCGTGAACTTTTCAAAATCAAACAAATTATCTTTGGTCCCGTTATTGTTTACACTCTGGAGGACTTATCAGGTGAAGACATTGAAGGCACGTTTTATGAGCAAGAATTATCACTTGATATGACTAAAGAGCCGAAGGAATATAAGGTTGAAAAAATATTACGTAAGAAAAAAATCAAAGGTCATGAATACGCATTGGTAAAATGGTTAGGATATGACGATAAATTCAATTCTTGGGAACCGATTGAAAATATTCAAAAAATAATATAATATAATATAATTGGTATAGGATAAACATGTTTAATAAAGAACATAATATAACCAAATTTTTAGATAGGTTCAAAGACGTCCTTGGTTTTAATATAGAGCTGGAATGGGACAACTTCAGAAGGAAAAATATGCACGTATTAATTGTAAATACAGGGGTAAAATTGAAAGATACATCAACTTATTTTATCCTTTTGTAAAGAAGTCGAAAAAAAGAATTTTTTAAACGTATCGAATTCTTAGCTCTATTTCCAGAGCCAGAGGACAATCAAGAGGCTAGATTTTTGAATGAATACTGGGTTCTTAAATTAATACAAGATACTAGGAACAGACGTATATTTCAAGATAAATATGGAAATATATTAGTATGTTTTATATAAACCTTTTAATATAGCAAAGCAAACTGGAAAAAATGTGGAGATTAGGATTACCAGAGTCAACGAAGTCTACGAATTCTACAAAGACAAAGTAAAAACAACAACCTTCGGCTCCTTCAACTCTTTCAGCTGTGCCGGAGCCGCCTCATTTTCCAAAACCATTTACGTTAGCAAAGCAAAATGCTAACTATGCACTACATCAACCATTTAATAAACACTTATCCATGGATTTACGAGATACACTCGTCAACATGGATGTTTATGTAAGTGAAACTGATCGATTTAATATAAAGCTGAGGGATATATTCAAAAACTACATATTAATTCATTTATAGAAATGCAGGCAGTGCCAACGAGTGGTTGAAAGGACCAAATATGCATTACTGTGACCAACAGTTAAATTTTGCTGTGTGGTTAGCTACTACTGGATGTGGTGTTAGTAATCACGATCATCTGTATAATGAAAATATTCCTAAACAAATTCAATCATTTTTTAGATTCCACGTGTACTTTACGATAAGAAGAATATTGAATGAGCTTTCTTGCCCACTACCTGATGATGTCGATACATTTAGTAAAGCCGATAATTTAATTGATGTACCGACCTATCATAGAATATGCGATGAATTCGGACTAAGGTAAAGCACATATAAAAGAAAGCCAATATAAATTTCAAGATACAATGGTTGAATTACCTGATGCTCCAGATGAGGTCCGCAGAAGTTATCATTGGCATAAATTTCAAAATGCCGATTATAAACCATACAACTACTTTGTTTTAGAAAACAGTACAGGCTTCACACAAGCGGGTTTAGGACGATTGAATCGATCAATCGAAGCTTATGTATATTGTATGTTAGGAAGTCAAGCAGACACGCGAGTAAGTATAGCAGACTCTGGCGGTGCCGGTCAAGAAACGAGACAAAAAATGATTTCATTACTTGAGGATGAGACGAGAGGCATCAACGAGGACAATAGTATACTCCATTATCAAAATGTAATCAATGCAACAAGGGTAAAGTTAGATCTAGCCATTTCTCCTTCTTTATGGTCAATCCCGAGTAAAATGATTATAAATTTGAATACGAATGTGGCGGGTTATAACAATTTCTTACAACAGGCGACAGAAGATATGAAGTTCGGTTATAACAACATAAATAATGACGTGAAAAAATCAGCATTAAAGGAAATGGAAGGTCACCCCGATCCAGTTCAACAGCTCGACAGTTCAGACAAAGCAGTAGCAGCAGTTGAAGCGGTAGCAGAGGTAGCAACGAGTACACCAGAGCACGACATTGTTCATGAATATTCAACGATTGGAATAATAGTTGGGGCAATATTTTTAAGTTACATATTTATATAAGATTTATTTAACTTTGCTGTAAGATGGCTGACTTTGATCCTTTTGATGGTAACCCTTTTAAGGAAGACGAAGATTATGAAGATCCTGGTGAAGACTTTGAAATGACAGAGTATGAACAAGATTCGCTGGATTTGTTGGAGCTAACGGGGCAAGAAAAAGCATTCCCAGACCCGGCAGCCCCTGCAGTAGATAAACTTACTGAATTAAAAACTAAATTATTGTTGGAAACTATTGACACAGTTATCAAAAAAAGTGACGTGGAAGTTAATCGAAGTGAATTGGAAGCAAATACATATGTAGGAAATGATGGAGAGTTGTATGATAATATAAAAAAATAAAAAAAAATACAAGAAATGGTAAACTTTTAGCTAAATGTACAATAAAAGGTAAAATTGGTACTGCAGCTGCTGATAGGCTTTTATTAGACACTTCATCAAAGAAAGTTGATAAACTTCCAACTGCATTGCTTGCGCTTGAAACTAGAGATCTCACACCAACAATGATTGGTCAATTAAGAGACTATCAGGCCGACCTCAGAAGAGACACTGTAGGTAACAAACATGAAATCGATAAAATCGAAAACAAAATTGAAGAATGGAATGAACTCAATCCTGAATACACATTCATACGTAAAGAACTTGATACATCAAACAAGAGTTTAGAAGAGTTGTATGATAGAAAAAGAAAATTGGAAAACAGACAAAAAATCGAAGAATTATCGCAAGATGAAACAAAGGAATTAGGCACAATTCAGATTCATATCCTAAAATATAATAAAGATTCTAATACTTTACGCAATAAGTTAGCTGAGACATCTGCTTTGAAAGAAATACTCAAAGACCCAGAACTCACTATTAAAGATAAGCTAACAATTCTTTTCAAACGCAATGGAGTTACTATCGTTTCATTGGCAACAGCCCTCGGTTTAGTAATAACTACCATAGCCATTGCAATATCAACACCCACCAAATCTAGTGGTGGTAGCGGCAGTAGCAGTAGTGGTGGTGGACCAGTCAAAGCAGTTATTAAACGTGTTGCGGATGCATTGAAATGGCTCGGTAATGAAGCAGTGATGGCACTGCAAGGTATTTTAGGTTCTATTGTATTGTTTGTTTTAAAAACAGCGGGACAAGTAGTGGGATTTATAGGTGAGCATGTCTGGTTGTTGGCAACTGCTATAGCAGTGTACCTTTATGAACAGATTTTTAAACAGAGTTTTAAACGAAAAAAAAAATATATATTTTATATAATATAGTATAAGAAAATGCCTTACAATAAAGAACTTCAAGGTGATTACTCAAAACTAAATGCACTTGGTAGTAAAGGAGAGCGAACTCGTCATGTTGTAACGTATAATCCAAATGATGCAAAACCCGGTGAAGTTTTATATATCAGGTGTCCAAAATTAGAGGAAACTGTTGTTTTAACAGATAAATTTAATCTCGTCTTTGATCTTAAACTAAAAGGTCATAATAAAAACTTCGTTGTTCAAAACCTGTCTGCCAATGTCATCAGTCGACTAGTTTTAAAATTCGAGGGGGAAATCTTAATGGATTTAACAGGCTTATCAGTGCTCTGACATGTTCGGGTAAAACAGAGTTCGTTATGCAACTGTTACAGACACATTACAAGAATGTCTTCGATTACATAATCATAATCTGTCCGACGTTCATAAACAATAAAGCTTACGATAAAAAAATTATTTACAAAGACTCGGACATTATTATAATGATTCCCAACATAGAAAAAATAAATGAAAGTATTGAACTCGTGTATGAGTGTTATAAAAATACAAAAAGTCTAATCATACTAGATGACTGCGCTTTCACAAAAGTTGTCAAATCTCGTGTCAATATTTTAACAAAATTGGCATTTTCAGCTCGTCATGATAATATTAGCGTATGGGTACTTACGCAACAATTTATGAGTATCGCCAAGACATTTCGAGAAAATATTGGCATGCTTGTTCTGTATTACACACCGAGTAAAAATGATGTTAAAGAGATAATTGAAAACTACAGGATGGAATTAAATAAAAAGGAAATTAGTGAATTTATAAAACAATTAAAATAAACTCCTTACAGCAAATTAGTGTTTCGATTAAGACAACCTTATAGTATATATCTGGTATAATGTTAATCAATGATATTTTATGGCTATTTATTGCGTTAGTTTTCATCTACTTTTTTATAAAACAAAATATATTTTTATATTATATAGCAAAATGGAACAGACATTTACAGATATTTTACAGCTAGTTGAATCAGTATCAACAACACCAGAACAGGTGTCTCCAATAGCTAAGTACAGAGAAAGATTACTATGTATCATTGCTGCTGGTCAATCAAAAGCTTTCTTGGGGAAAAATTTCACTCTCGAATATATTGAAAAAGCGAGCGATAAAGAAATTGAAAAGTATTATAAGATATATGAAAGCACTTACAGTTCTCTCGTAAGTGACAATATTGTAAATGGAGTTTTATTTGGGATTAGTAAATTAGTGGGACTTGTGCTTCCAGTGCATAATGTGAATAAATTAAGTGATGACCTGAAGAACAATTTTCTTGTTACGAATCAATTCAAACAACTTCCTGGAAAGTCAGCATACAGTTATGGTCCTCTTTTAGCATTGACAAGTGGTGCTCTCACTATTTTAAATAACATTAACTTTGCAAAACATACTTGTCCTAAGCAAAGTGACTTAAATGACTTTAATAAATGATTTTAATGTTCTTGATCAAGATCTTGAAAACAACTTGAAACTTGACTTAGTTGAAAAGAGTTTCAAAAATTAAAGTAAAAACATTTTTGTATTATATAACAGTGTAAAAAATGAGTGATACAGAACAGACTCAAACAGACGGTATCTTCTTGGTTTATTTCAGTATCTTCTTTATTTATTTCAGCATCGAGTACTTGTCCTAAGCAAAGTAACTTAAATGACTTTAATAAAGTTGAAAAGAGTGACTTAAGACAACATGAACAAGAACATGATCAAGAACTTGAAAACAACTTGGAACTTGACTTAGTTGAAAAGAGTTTCAAAAAAATTAAAGTAAAATTATTTTGTATTATATATAACAGTGTAAAAAATGAGTGATACAGAACAGACTCAAACAGAAACTGACTATAAAAAGGGAAACTAAAAGATCAGGTAGAGTTGCATTGGGTAAAAAATTAGCAATAATTTCATCTGAAACAAAAAAACGAAAAAAATTAAAATCGATAGAGACAAAGGAGTTTATAGAATCAATGGAACCAATAAAGGCGACCGAGTTTTCCTCACAGTTGGATAATAAAAGCTCACAATTTAATAATACTATGATTCTATTAACTCTTGGTTCACTAGAAATTGGGTAGCTGGTTTATATTATAAAAGAGAGTGGTTTTTACAATCAGGTATAAATGATAAAGAAACTTAACAATTAGTGGCACCACAACCAATTAAAAATAATGCTCTGTTTGATATGGAATAATTATTTTATATATATATTATATATATACACAATGACAGTCTATACTAAACTAATCGTGAATGGTCTTTATGATGGTGCAGTTTTATCTGCTTTAACAATAGCTAATAGTTTAATACTTGATAAAACTCTGAAAATAGCTCCAGACAGTCCTAAAACAAGTGTTTCATTCAAGAAGTTTGCTTATCTTGCAATAGCCATAAGTGCGGCAGTATTGGAGAAAGATATGTTAGAACAAAGAAATATGTTACCAGTTGATCCTTGTAAAGGATAAATAAAAAGAATAATTTATATATATCTAAATATATACATAATGGGTGCGGCAATTGCGATGATGATTGGTGGTGCAGTTTTAAATGCAACTGCCTTTGTTGGAGCTGGTTATTTAGGTAAGACACTTACAGGTGATTCAAAACAAGAACATGAAAAAGAATTAAAGAGACATGATTTAGCTTTGGAGAATTTCAATAAAGATCGTGAGGTATGGTTAGAACATAGACAAAAAGTAATGGATTTTATAGCGAAACAAAAAAAATTTAGATGTCCATGCGAGACAAAATCTGGTTCTTACTGATCAAAACTTAAATTTATATCATAAATATCATCCTCAAACAGAACGTCACAAAAATGAACCACAATTTAGTGAGTATTATCGACCGTCGGAAAATATGAAATTTATCAATATATTTATTTAGCTGGTTGTGGAATATTATTAGTTTATTTAATAAAAAAATATATTTAAATATATAATAAAATGGAAATATGTAAATTATGTAAATGGGAAAATACATCCCATGATTGCACTACCATTTGCGGTACACTGTTTGGAAAATCCCATTGTTCTGATTGTTGTGATTCAATGACAAAAATAAACTGGTATGATATCATACATTGTAATATATGTAGAAAATTCAATATACCTCATGACGATATTTGTAAAAACATTTGTGGTAACATCTATGGAAGATTCCACTGTTTTGACTGCTGTACTTCGTTTAAAAAACCTCTAGATGAAAGCTTTCATGACCAAGGGAAAAAAACAAAATATTTATGATCCGAAAACCAAATTAAAAAAGTTTTTAAGAGGTATAATCTAAATTATTATCTTTTATCAACTGTTACGAGACTATTTTTATCAATCAATAAAACTCATGCAGAGCCAACACAATATCGATCACTCAACTTTAGTGTGATCATAAAAGCAATTCTATTATACTTAGGAAAATATCAGGAAGCTGCTCAAATACCAGAGTTGAAAACGAAAGCATTTTCACAGAACCAAATTCTTAAACGATTTTGGGATAAATGGAATCTAAAATATCCAGAGATAAGATTTATTTGGTGGTGTTTACGTTGGCGCCAAACATTTTTAAAAATAAAACAATCATTGTAAGTATTTCTTAACTTACAACTTTTCTTTTTATGTATATACAACGTAAAATAACTACCTAATTCTGAACCACAATCACAGATATATCTCTTAGGTTCTTTAACACAAGGTTTACCTCTATTATAATGTTTATTTAAATGACACTCATATTTATATGCGAACCCACATTCATCACATGTAAACTCGGTAAAAACGCGATCACATGTTGGGCATGCATTAGGATATTCGCGTTTTTTATTCTCGCAAGAATATTTTATATTTGTGTGTTTAATAAAATTATGTCATAGGGGTTCATTGACCTTTTGACCTTTTGAACCCGCCGGTGCGTTCATTTGAACAAAGGATGGGAGTATTAATAGATTGCCAATTGTCGATCGTTACACTGTATGTCGTTTCACTGGTTCAGAAACCTGAGTTTACTCAAAATTTAATATATGTTATAGAAATACTTTAAAACGTTAAAACGGTGAAAAAGGGGGTTGTTGTTTCACTGGTCTAGTTTTTGAGTAAACTCAAAATTTAATATAGATTAGACCGTTTTAGCTTTAAAAAAACAGCGAAAAAGGGGGTTGTCGAAAAAGTAGTCTTGTACCGCTAACTTCTATACTACTCAAATGTATTGTTGGTGTTAATTAGTACAATTAAGTAGACACGTTACCAGATAAAAAAATACGAAAGTCTGGAAGCAGTCAAAGCTCACTCTCAAAGCAGGAGCTGTCAACAATCAGGCATCAATGTGCTACAGTCACACATTTGGTGAAACGATAATCAAATCACGTCAGTGTCTCTGTTTTGCATCTTTTTGGAATGAAGTTCAAAAAAAAGGTTACAGCTACCCATTTGCCAAGTCGCCAAATGGGAATAGAATAGAAACTCGAGTTGGCTACAAAACAATGGATTTGATGAAACTGTTGGTGACAAGTTTTCACTGAGATGAATTTACGTGAGATGACTGAAATACTCACAATATTCATAGTAACAGTAGTAACATCATATGAAAATGATGTCACAAGGCTGACTTACGTCTCAAAATAAATACATTCATGCAGTTTTAATTTCGTGTTCATGATCAAGCGCGAAAATGGTTCGAAACTCAAAATGCGTGAATAATTTCATGGTTCACAGTATCACTATTCTATTACTGTTTTCAGTCACAAGCTAAGATGTAAGCGAAATGACAAATGGTAACAGTTGGACATTGGTATTCGATGATTGAGTCATCATTCACTTGAGTATAGGAGAAACAAAATTGATTAACTATGTGGCCATTGAATGCAAGGTATTGTCCAATCAGAAATTAGGACTCCTTAGGATGTGTTAAAGTGTTTCAAAAATTATGTCATGTGCACAAGAAATTATCTTGTGAGCACCACTTATAGTATGTTGTGCTCACAAGATAGTATGTTGTGCTCACAAGATAGTAAGTCTTGCTCACAAGATATTATGTCGTGCTCACGAGATTATTTTTTTATTTTTCATTTTACAAAATGTCCCTTACTGGCTTTCATACTGTATCTTAAAAATGTATTTCATATAACTTGGTATATACATAAACCATAACAAGGCACAGTTGTTTTGATTTAATGGCATTTCTTTATGTTGCTTTTAACTGTGCTGTGTAATTTGCATAAATGATGGGTTTTTTTTAATAATTAGGCAATATCTTTAGAATGAAAGCATTAAATGTAGGATAATTAAGTACAGTCATTGATGGTAAAGAAGTACATTTGTCATTGAAAGGCTGTTGATTTACTTTATAATAATAGTAATTGTTAATTGTCACAATTTTTCAATAATTAGGTAATATTTTAACTGTGTAAACTTCAAATGTCATATAGTTTGTATAATAGTTATAGCTCAGAATATTGCATTCCAACAATGTGTGTAGGACCTAGTCTAGTTCCTATACAGTATCATTACGATTTATTCCTTCACTCACAATATAGTCATACCTATTGCTCTACAAGTCCTGAGATGTAATTTAAAATTCATCCACAGCCACCCAAATGGTCATTAACATAACATGTCTTTGGTAATGAATCACAAAATTCTAACCAACAACACAGTCCCTCATAAAGTTAGTGTTTATTGGGACAGTTACGTGTATGCAATGTCCAAATATGGTATATTTGTCAGCTCAGGATGCTAGTTATACACTATTTATATCACTATAGCAGTTGGGTTCACTGATTGGATGAACAACTTTCTGTGCTGATCGCGTGAGTTTGACCAGATTATGGTTAGACCATCCAGACTATGAACGACCAACAATCTATAGTTTTGCCCTTACCGGAGGCATTCAGTTTAAATATGGTTTGTTTATGCTCTGTATTGATGAGTCTTGTCCATTGAGAGAGAAATTTTCTGGCGAAGTTAAATGCGAATGACGTGACATTTAACGTCTCTTATCAGAAGTGATATTTCACGCTAATTGTCATCAATAACGACTGATATGGGCATAGGTATATGATAAAGAACTGATAACCCATGTTCTATCACAATATAACCAGCTACAAATAAATGATTTCTTATTCATTTCTTCAGATTAACGTCATGAGTGACGGCAAAGCTAAGACCAAAAAAATGTCGAGGAAAGGGAAAAAAAAGACAAAGCAAAAACCGATGAACAGTGAGCCAACACTGAATGATGAAAAAGGTAATTATGTGTTTTATTCGATACATTTTAAGTGCTGTTTAAGTGCTTTTTTCTCGTATTCCTATTTGGTAATTTTCAATAGCTATTCAATCTCAAATTCCACAAATGTACATGTTATTCATAAAGGTCAAACACTATTGTTCAGTGTTATTTTATAATATGTATTTTTTAATGGAAAAACAGTTTTCAGGGACATTTGCACAATATCACATATGACATTAAAATGTCAACAATTTGTAATAAAAATAGTATTAGCTGTGCAACACACGCCGTTAGCCAGCCAGGGGGAGGGAGTGGGGTGGATTTGTCCATCGGGCCGACAAAGAGTCACTGACCAGTCGCCCCCCCCCCCCCCATGTGTAAACCGAAAACAGGCTGATCCCCACCCAATCATTTCATTCTAAAACATGATGACCCCCCCCCCCCCCCCCCATATATCATATTCATATAACGGGTATTTTTTATCATGACTCAGTGTGGACTGCTTGACCATCTTCAAAATACTTTATAAATTCCCAGGATAGCACTATCATATAATTATTGATTACATAGGTTAATATATTCCAAAAGGAGTTTAAAAGCATCTTGACAGTGACAGGTAGGGGGAAGAGCTTGAGGCTGGGATATGTCCATTTCTTGTGGGGGGTCTGAAGGCATTTTACTCTGAAAAATCAATTTTAAGACTATTCAGACACTTTCAGACAATAATTTCCAAGCTTTACAAGACATCACCAACATGTAAAAAGCAACTACATAGGGTTGAAATATTTTTTGAAATAAAGTTACAGTAAGAGGTAGGGGGAAGAGCTTGAGGCTGAGATATATCCATCTCTTGTCGGGAGGGGGTCCCAAGGGGGGTCTCCCCTAGAAGCTCTGGAGGTTGTTTACTCTGAAAATTCAATTGTGAGACTATTCCGACACTTTCAGACAATAATATCCAAGCTTGACAGCACCAACATGTAAAGGGCAACTACATAGGGTTGAAATAATCTAGCCATCATTGGTTGAATATATAATTTCTGGCCATCATTGGTTGAATATATAATTAGATACATTTAAATGGCGAAATCAGATCACATAATGAATCCGTAATTGTTTTTGTCCATACCTTTTGTGATTCGTGAGTGATCTAGATACACTTGACAAACATATGTAAATGTGATCTGCTGTCTCACTACATCAGGATCTATTCACATTTACACTAATGTATTGTACACATTATGACTGTGGCAAGGCATGGCTTATTAAGCTCAACTGAATACTAGGAGTAGAGGAGAGAATGAATGAAATTTCTTTTTTTTTAAATCAAAATATCAGTTAGGATAGCGGAATATTATAGTAGTGTCAGTAATTCAAGTCTACGGATAGGCTATGTTAAGTTTAATAAGAACAAACGACTTGTTTTCTTTCCCTTTTTCATGGCTTTCTTATCTGTAATGCAAGATGCAAGATGCAATAGTCAATAAATAAATTTTCTTCTTACAGTTCTCGAAAATAGAGCAGTGCTCATCATATTTGTGACAGTCAAACAAAAGAAGTTTGAATTACATTCTGACATAATGGAAGCACTGAAGGGCAAACCTAACATAATTAGTTTGCTTAAGGAGTACGTATCTGAGAATGATCTAGAAGATATGGTAAATATAAAAGATGGGGAAACGAATGATTGCTTCAAAATATCCTTAAAATGTCGTTCTGTTGATGAGGTTGAACGTCTATGGGCAGGTATGGAAAACGGGGAGTTAAATAAGCTGGCCGAGAAACATCTTCTTACCAGCAGCATCACTTCTTCAGATACAACAAAACTTGAAATGGAAATAAAGATATGGAACTATCGTACATGTCGTCGACATCTCACGACATCAGGTAAAGTAACGGTTTCTTAATATATGTGATTTTCTTTCTACTAATACATAGAGAATAAAAACCAAACGGACAGTACATATCAACTAATAATGCCACACAAACATGAGTTGATATGAACATAATGCAATAAATGGGTGAATTGTTTGATGCCAGCTAACCAGACATAGTGGTTGATAATGATGAAGTTGAGGTAAACCAAGTGATACATTGTCTTCAAAATTATTGAATTAATGACCAAGTCGTTTAGTAAATATTTACAAATGCACAATTTATAAAATGTTGATATTAGTAGAAAGCACCATCATGGTTGATTTAAGAAATCGTTTCAAAACAAAATGTTTACAGCAAAGCATTGGTGTACATTGCAATTGAACATCAACATTCTAGCGAAGGGTTCGAGCTAGTGTGCTTTAAATTAATAACTTCAGTCATGCACGTTGTTTAGACACGAGTAGTTTTGCAAGGAAAGATCTAAAAAAGAATGATTTTAAAACATTCTGATGCACTCACTAAGATGTCCATATATCTACGTTGGCAGGGAGCGATAGAGCAGAAACACAAGGAGAACAACGTACTAACGAAGAAGAAATAGCAAGTACAAAAGACTTTGGAAGTAATGATTCTTTAGGTGAGTCCAGATGATAATCCAGACAGAAATTAGTTGCAAGATTCCCGAGTAAAAAGTTTGATAAGCTATTTCGTCATCAATTTTGAGAGTGTAGTTACTTATGAAAATTCTGCTAGATATACAGCATGTTCAGCACATCTCACATAAACTATCACCGATGACTAGCATTTATTATATTGAATTTGTTAAAATGGCTGTACAACCGTGGTACTCATTATGTGGAATAACTACCCATTTACCACGTGTTGTACTTATAATGAAAATATATGTCTCTACAAAATTATATGTGTGTGTGTATATATGCTCTAGTGACATACCATCTCATACATGCTTTCGTACTTTATACATTTATATCATTACATTTCTATCTTACATTTGCTTGTCTATTTATCTCCCAGAATCAACTGACAGCAATGGAGATAGTGATTTAAGAAGTGAATCTAGTGGATCTGCCGAATCATCTTCTGAATACAACACAACAGAAAGGGTGAGGTTATAATTGGTACTGATTAAAGTCATCCCTTTGTAAATTGACAAATAATGTTTCTGTAATCAGAATATAATTAATGGATTTCAATTCATATTTAGGCTTGACATTTAAACACTTTTTATACAAATTTAAAAGTTCTTTAAAAAACTTGGTGTACTTCTCTAAGGATTGATAGTTTGATGTTATAAGTCTTGTTACAACACTTTAGAAAAGACGGTTCAAATACTTTAGATATTGTACAAACCATTAAAAATGTCATCCTGCAATTAAATGTTATAATTCGGAAATATTATTTGGGCCTCAAGAATTAAAAACCTCCTTTTACTAATTATTTTTCTGCTCAATAAAAAGAAAGTTTTGTTATAGAAATTATCACTTTTGCTTTGATATTTGAACAAAAAAGAAAAGTTTTATCCTATGAAAGAAAAGTTTCATCCTTGTATTAGATATTTTGCTCGAAAAAATCAATTATTTATTCCACAAATGTATTGTTCCTGTGTCACTTGTGGGCCACCGTAGATAACATCGTCGTCTAAGTACTGTACCTTTATGTTTGCGTGTTTCCAATGTTTGAGTGAATTCACTCAGTGCTTTCGTGTGCCTCGGAAAAACCTATGCTATTGTGTCAGATGATGTAACGAGCGTTTACAAAAGAACAAACAACAGTAGAAATAACAGCCAAAAAGAAATCGCGACGTCTACACTACATCGGATTTAATCAGATGGAGTACATACCAACATGCTACACTAGATATACATCTAGGAATTACATTTCCATATTCACCTAGTTCCGTTATTGGCGTTTAGACTGTATATACTTGTCAGTTGTTTTCATTCCAATGTTTTCAAGAGTTCTCGGTGTTCTCCCTTAAAGCCTGAAAACGAACCCCAGGTGACCTTATGTAGCTCGTCACCTGTAGACAGCCAAACTTTTGCAGTACCACAATCTCAATTTGTCAGCTACCATCTCTGAAGTAATCGGTTCATCAATTTGCCAATAGTTCATTAACGGCGTTTCATTATTTTCATTTAAACAAAAGCTCGACCACCATCCAGGACCAACGATCAGTTCACTAGCATTTCTTACCATTTGTGTGTTCTCAAATGAATAGACAGGTGCTTAGATGGACAATGGGAGAACATGTTGCGGTTGCATAAACGCCCACTGTTGGGTGTGGTTTTATCAACTTCTTTTGCCGCGACAACTTTTAGTGAGGATGCTGTCACAGTTTCGTAGAGAAAATACCGCCAATGGCATTGTAGCGCAACTGTACAGTTTTTTTTTTTAAATGCTTACCCACACGCTTATCCATGGTAGGTACAGGTGCTCATTTGCTGAATGATTATCGAGTTGCCCATCCAACCCTGTTGTTATCTTTGCAATTACGTGATAATTTGTCTGTTGCTATGGGTGCGGTCATGTTGATAGGCACATTTTTGCATACAATTTTTGAATGTTCGTTCCATTGTATATTAATCCCTGTTGTTATCTTTGCAATATATGTGATCATCTGGCTGTGGGCGTGGTCTTGTTGCTAGGCATATTTGTATACACTTTTTTGAATGTTTGTTCACTTGTCTAAGAATCCCTGTTGTCTTTGTAAAAAACATCAACGTTTGCCTGTTGCTATGGGCGTGGTCATGGTTGCTAGTGATATTTGCATACAATTTTTGGATGTTTACTCACTTGCGTACCAGATGCTGTTGTAATTTTAGCAAAATATACTACCGTTTGGTTATTGCTAAGAGCGTGGTCTTGGTTGCTAGGGTCAATTGTGTCAATATGTTTTGAAACAAATCTGCAGAATACCACTTCTAGAAACATCTCACCACGTTTCAGTCTCATTGACCATGTACGTTTTTAGATTTTTGACCAAAATTAACATTTTTCACCTAATTTGCATATCACTGCGGAAATCATTACATGCTTAATATATCTTCATCTATACATCCCCAGTTGTGCATCTCCATTTATTTTAAGCCGAATCTGCTCAGTAGTTTTGGAATTAAAAATGTTTGACCAAAAAGACATTTTTAGCACTAATTTGCATACCACTGATGGGATCATCATGTGAACAATTCTTAATCTAAACACCCTTAAGAATGTTCCCACTAAATTTCACACCGATCTGCCCAGTAATTTTGGTGTTTAAGTTTTTTGACCAAAACACATTTTCAGACCCAAATCGCACACCCGGCGGTGGATCATTATGATTTGAACAATTTCCCAACTAGACTCCCAAGGTAATACACCCACCAAATAACATGGCAATCGGTCCAGTGGTTTTTAAGTTGTTTACACACACACGCACACACACACTTTACCATGCCTGTAGAACTACCAATCAGTTCAGTTGTGCTAAAAAAGAAAAAAATTATTCGTGTGTTCTCTTACATATTGTGCAGCACAGCGATGGAGAGGTGACTACATCATCTGCCAAAGATTCAAACGACCATGCCATTAGCGAACAAGATGTTTGCAATATGGATGAAGTCACAGTACTGAAAACACAAGTAACTGATTTGAAGGCGGAGTTAAAGGGTGCGATGGACTGCAACAGACATTTAGTTGAAGAGAAAGACAGACAAAGCACTTTAATGTCAAATCAATTGATGGAAAAAAATGAAGAAATACAACGTTATAAAGGCATGAGGAATCTACGTCTTTTTCTTTTTTTCATTTTTTTCTTTTTTCTTTTTTTTTTTGTGCTGGGAATTCCTCCCAGCGATTTTCTGTTATGCAGACAAATGCACACAAACAAACACAAATGCTACAGAGATCCATTCAGGTTTTGGATTACGTGACAGGGCTATGTAGCACGCTCTATATCACGTTGTTGTCGAACTGTCAAGGCTTTCCCAGTCAGTCCACAGGCTATCCCAGAGTCACCCATGCCCGACAAACATAGCACCTGCGGGTTCCATGTGAGTAATCGTCCCCGGCTTTTCGAGTCATTACTCCAGGAGTCCCCCCAAATTCGCACTCCTCATGTGAGTGAGACATGGCTGAGTGATACAGCCTACCCATCGAGTCTGTAGAACACTCACCCTGGGTTTCGGTCGGTCGGTCGGTCAAAGTCCCCTGTTTCCAGTGGTATTCGAACCCGTGACCCGACTGCTAATCCTGTGCGCTAACCACTACGCTACAGGGAGCCTTTTAGGGAATCTACGTCTTTGCAATTTGAGAGAGAGAGAGAGAGAGAGAGAGAGAGAGAGAGAGAGAGAGAGAGAGAGAGAGAGAGAGAGAGAGAGAGAGAGAGAGAGAGAGAGAGAGAGAGAGTGTGAGAGAGAGAGAGAGAGAGAGAGAGAGATGCAGGCAGACAGACAGACACGGACAATAGACAGAGGGAAGACAGACAGACAGACAGACAGACAGACAGACAGACAGACAGACAGACAGACAGACAGACATAGATAGATAGATAGATAGATAGATAGATAGATAGATAGATAGATAGATAGATAGATAGATAGATAGATAGATAGATAGATAGATAGATAGATAGATAGGGCGGTCAGTCGGCAGACAGACAGACAGACAGACAGACAGATAGACAGATAGAATGGAATGCAGGTAAAAGAGAGGAGACAGACAGACAGACAGACGGAGACAGTAATTTGGGTATATTTAAGCATGAATGCTTCAAATTTCATATAATGTAGTACATGCATTCATCTGTTTTACTGAATTAGTGTATTTGAGAATACAAGCCTCATATTCCATACTGATTTGGTGTACACATTGATTATAACAATTGCAGTTGTCCTATAAAGCTAGATTACCCATTTGCATAGTTATTGTTTTTCGGTAGGCAATATAATATCTTATATACACCCCCACCCCCCACCCCTTGCCCTAAACGAACGTGCACAAGTGCAACTTTGACATGTTGATATATGATATAAACCATGATGAAAATTGTAGCGGTCATACCACTGCGATCGATGCAATGTAAAAACATGATAGTAAACGCATTCAAATACTACCGGAAACCCAGCACTGTGTATTATATTGGAAGTAAATTTTAATCAACTTATTAACAGTGTTATATACAAAGGCTGTTATCATTGAAGGTGAAATTCGGTTACAAGTGCGAAAATGAAGTTTAGCAATCGCATGGATACCACACACACTCTCCTAAACGAAAAAAAAAGTTTATTGAGCTTGAATTGTGTGACATTGTTTTATGATCGCCACTAAATTGTGTTATTCGTCATATTTTCGTTTTTATATTCTTCTTTTTGTAAATTTTTTTATCCAATTTGCTCTTCTTTTAATGAGTGTCTGAAATTGAATAACAATAAATAAATATTAGATAAATGAATAAATAAATAAATAAATGATACTTTATGAACGTGATTAGCCTGAATTCGTCATTTCTTTTATTTTTTCTCGTATTAGATAAGCTGAGACAAGGCAAAAGTGACTGTTGTGATTCAAGAAGTGATGTTTTACATCAAGTGAGTATATAAAATTTAGCGATCGTCAATGTGGTACACGTAATTTCTATTCATCCTCTTAAAGTAGATTATGTTGGTGTTAACGGATAATATTAAAACAAAAAATTAAAAAAAATGTTTGCTTCCGATAAGATGACTTCAGAAAATAGGGTAGGTAGGAGTTATACTTTATTCCATTTTATTTAATTTATTTAACCTATTTAGCTTATTTATTTGTTAGTAAACTATACTGTTTAAATTCAACTTAGTCTTAAAAGACACGGAGTGTGATTTTAGCGAAAAATTGTTCAAAGTAAATTATCACCATTTTACCATTTTACCTTCAATGTGAAATAAGATTGACATTTATATGGTAATGTAACAAAATGACGATATCATTTGCCGACAATTTACACCTAATTTGTTCTATTGTTCACCACCTCACGGACAGTCTTTGAAGTTCGACAGTATTACAGCTGAAGACTCAATAACCTCAAAGAATCATAAAAGATTCCCTTGAATGAACTATGTTGATATATAATGGGGGCAAAATGACCAGGGGCAACGGGTGGGGGGGGGCGAAAGGTCGGGGAGCAACGGTCCGGGGGCGACGGGCCGAGAACCGTTATTTACAATTTGGCAATTCACTTTCACCGGAATTCATTGGTGTTATAGTCGCGTTCGCAAAGACAGACCCACGGACAGACAGACAGACAGACAGGCAGACAGACAGACAGACAGACAGACAGACAGACAGACAGACAGACACTTTGCCATGCCTATAGCACTACATAACTAAACCTTATCAGTTCAGTTGTGCTTTTAAAAAAAGACAGACAGGCAGGCAGACTGACAGAAAGACAAAGCATTATTTTCCCTTACGCAACAGGGGAATGGTCTCTTAACCATGTATTTCATTTCGAAACAACCGTCACAGAATGGGGACAATTGGTGCAAACGTGACCTAAAATTGTGTTTCTGACATTGAATAAACGTGGCATAAATATATATTAAATATATTGTAAACGATTATCGCTATAACGTTTGACGTTGCCTCTAGTCATGTACTGTATTCACTCCTGAGTCTTTATAAGGTTTTGTCCGTTAGTCATACACACATTTGAATTTCCCATTGTTTGTAACCCCAAAGTAATTCTTTATCTAACACTGTTTCATTGAAGGAAAATAAAGTATCAATCTGTAATAGTCATTCGAAAATCCGTTTCCCTCAAACAAAGTAGAAGTCGTGCAAATATGTCAAATAAACTGTGATATCAATTTTCGCTGGGCAAATTCTCATCAATATTTTCGTCAATTAATTTCCGATCTGTGGCTCTATTTTTCAGGGAGAAGAACGACCACCACAAGATGGTGATAACGAGTTCATGAAACCGAAAGGGGAATATTTGGAGGAACAATCTTCATGTCTACAAAGTGTCAATCTGGATCAAATAAAAGTCAAAGGTAGCACTGCTTCCTTCTTGAACAATATAGCACTCAGAAAGCAACAATGATAGTAAATTCACAATATGTTTATTTAAAACTACTCATCAAGTATACTGGACAGCAATGACAGTATGATTAGTATTAAATTTAGATGTGAGAAACAGCTGTCTGAACAAGAGAAGATATTATAATCCTCATGGCCCACTGACAAGATGGCAGATGGCACACCGCAGACAATATTGCGCGTGATCTCTGCTGGTGTAGTTTTCCAGACATCAGAGACAAAAATACATGAGCTGTGTGTCGTTCACAACTATTTTCCCTAAAAAATCGACTGGATCCTTCCTATCGCGAGCTTAATATTTGACGGCGCACTATTTCGAAAGCTTTTGTACATCATATAATCCGATGGCCACACTAATGTCCCTCCTTATGAGAGGTGAACTAGAACTATTTTAGAAATTCCATTTATCTCTCTCTCTCTCTCTCTCTCTCTCTCTCTCTCTCTCTCTCTCTCTCTCTCTCTCTCTCTCTCTCTCTCTCTCTCTCTCTCTCTCTCTCTCTCTCTCTCTCTCTCTCTCTCTCTCTCTCTCTCTCTCTCTCTCTCTCATTCAAAATAGACAAACCCGAACAACAGAAATGTCATGAAGTCATGCTCTCATCTAAATATATCGAATTGGGGGAAATGATAAGAAAGGGTAGGAGTTTCACTTCGTTCCATGCTGGAAAATATAATGGGAAATGTATTGTCATACAACAGTTTAAAGGCCCATCACGGTAAGGTTAAATATCAAAGTCACATAATTTTACAATTTTGATCATTTTTTCCCTTGAAAAATGTCGTATATGTCACTTACAAAATAGCATGTTATCTCAAGATGCTGTATGCATATAATCATACTAAACAACGTTGATTGCTGACGGTTATATAGCAAATATCTTACACACGGCAGATTAAACTTGGAAATCATACACCAAGCTTTGATATGACCGAATTCCATCTTCAGGATCAAATATTTAATTTCTAAATAACTTTACTCTTTTAAAGCTTAATTCACACATCTGACTAAGCAAAGCAACATCATTTGACTTAAATTTTCCCTTCACCTTCTGGTGCAAGAAATTGGAAATCAACATCAAGTATCTACTTTGATAGTAGTCTTTCTGGCAAGACTTTCCAATAAGTCAATGGTGATTTTCGAAATGCATGGGGATGTGTGCATATATTAGGTGTACACTATAATTTCAAACACTATTAGGCCGATTGGCTTTGTTTTTCGTCAACATGTTATTTGGGGTGTGTAGATTATATTCTGTTAAAAGCAAAATGATAATAGCAAGGTAAGTCTGAAAATGTTACTTAATATATTTGTCTGAAATTTAATTGAAACAAATCCACAATTTAAAACATCCAAATTTTACCCATATAGATTTGAACAGTGAAATGAATAACTATTCATGACATGACAGCCTAGTGTTGATATACAATTTGGTCTACAATTGTCATTTATCAGTGGAACAACCCAACTTAAACTGTGAAAGTACGTGTTTTTTGTGTGATATTGATTGCCAAGAATTCCCCAACCGTTTTCTCTATGACACTCTTGTCAGTACATGACGATTCGATTCTTGACAGAAAATTAGTTACAAATGAGCAATTTATTTTTTATCAAAAACTAGAAAAATCGTTTTGATATGTGATACTTATATACCTGAGGTGTCTAGATAGTGTGTCATTTCAGATAAAAAGGTTTGTTCAACATCATCATGTATAATGTAGACTGCAAACTTAGTTTACTGCACAGTAAAACCTGAACTGAGTATATTCAGCTATGCTACTGTAACGCCATTGCCGTGATTTTGAAATAGAACTTGCGATTTGTCCTAAATGTATAGCACTGCTATTGATACGTGAAGTACTTATTAAAAGAATTCTTACAATAACAGGTTGTTGAATATAAAACATATAAGGGATACTTACGATACCGTCTTTGGATTGGATTACGAAATACAATCACTTTTCGGAATAATTGGCATGTGCATCGAACCAGACAAAGGTATGTAATGTAGATGATTTCTGAATATACAACTTGGTATCGTCATCTAGTTCCTCCAATGTAATCAACTTTATATCTTCCCGTTTTACATAGGATATACACTTTACTTTCAAAATGACGCTTCTGTTATATGCAACGACGTCATACGGGTTACACTACGTATTCTACTATTCTTATTGGGTTAATGATTTTTTGTTAATCGTTTAATCCCACAGAGTGACACAAAGATTCATTCATAAACATGTCACACAAAAGTGTAACTAGTCAATATTTGATAGATGTATGTGCATGTGCAACGAGTAACTACTAAGCTTATTCTACCCAGCACACACGTGACAAGTTTAAATAATGGGTTTCACAAGGGTTCTCATGTTAGTGCAGGGCCTAGCGCATATAGGTATTTATTTGAAATACATTTTAATTTTATGAATCATATATGGTTCTGTTCATTATAGGACCACATATAAAAAAAATACATAATGGCAATTTTTATCTTCAAAGTTAGTCTTAGGGGCTAACAATAAAAGTTGGTCCCAAAACCGTGTTCTTAACCATTGCTTGGGCATTGAAAACCCATGAATTGCTGCCGCTGGTTTCATGAAATATATGTCTTTAAATTCACTCGAACGTTCATCGAAATCGAGTGTTCCATTAAAGTTTGTTTTTTTTCAACCAGTTTTCCCCGTTCCAACGCGAAATCAGACTTCTCTTTCGAGAATTGCAATATCGACACAATACTCTGTGAATACTGCCATCTATTAAGTACTTGCGGGTGACCCTAAAACGAATGACAATACGAATGACAGAAAACGAATGACAGCATTTACAGAGGGTAAACAGTGGAATGACACTCTTTTCTGCATTAACTTAGTTGAATGACACCCTCTGCACTGTAAAACCAGTGGAATGACAGCCGCCACTCTATAGCATAATTGGAATGACAGCATACCACACTCTCGTACTGCAGTCGTTACGCTCGCGGTCGACCATCTAGTTTCACTAAGATAGAAAAGCATTTTCCGAAACTTTAAAAGAAATTTACTCTATATCAATATTGCATTTCGAAATAATTATGGAAAGTTACACCAAAATCTGGTGAGAACTAATGATCTTATATGATCGTTGGAGCAGGTTGAGCAGGGTCAGCAAACTATGTGTATATATTTGAATGCCACCTGATAACAGGTCACGCGACACGACAAGGGCACTGCATAACAAGCTGTGCTCTTTATTTTTCGTAATTTCCCTTTGAACTCATAGGCATATAGACAGTCTAAGTTCTGTCATCCTTTTTGGTGAAAAATAAAAATGAATCATATATGATAAATAGGTTATTACCCGATATCACCTCTTCATTCGTCGTATCACCGTTCGTGCAGTTTCCATGACGTGACGTGACGTGACGTGACGTGACGTGACATGTACACTTGTGTAACGATTCGTGTCACCTTACGGAAACTGCACTCACGGCGATACGACAAACGAAGAGGTGATATCGGGCAATAACATTATATTATCCAGTACTGTAGCCTGTGGAGGGGCAAGGGGGCAGCTGCCCCCCCCCCCGAGATTTTGCAAAAAAGAAAGAAAAAAAGTTACTTTTTGAATACATAGCGATGCTATTAAAATCGTTATTTACGTGACGATTCCTAGCATGCACGATTTAAATGGATAGTTCACTAAAGTGACTGTACACTGCTGACTCCTGGCTAATGTGTATCTTATATCGCTATTGTACCTTAGCTTAACTTTGAATAAATTGTGTCCAGTTAAAAATTGTAACTTTTTACAGCAAATTAAAAATTCTTTGTGCGGGAAAGTCCAAAAGAAGTGCGCACATGCACAGTGCATTTTCCTCGAGTAACAGTAGTCTTGAAAGTCTCCTTCATTTGAAGATATCAAGTCGCAATTATAATGTCAGCGAGTGAAACTCAAAATAAAAGTCGGGAAAAGTCGTTCAACGTGAGGTTGCCTACTATGCTGCATGTAGTGACTCCGAAGATGCGCTCGATCTCATTTACATCTTGTTCCTTATATTAAAACATTTCATACTGATAAAACGGCAGATCTCTTTTTGGAATATTTGGTGGCCCTGAAAAAACTATTAAACTGGGTACGCAGTTTAAGATCCACTATTTGAAGATATTTCTTTCGATAATTGTGTTCGACGTTGTCTTTGGTTAAAATGTTGTTTGATATAATTATCTCATTGCACTGACACTAGCGTTATTCCGAAATTCATTTTGAAGCGACAATTTGCTATGGAAAGAATGGACTTGAATTTGTAAACAGAGCTGTACCTTCAAAATCCAAACTTCAATTTCCATTATAATGACAAGGAGAATTCAAGTAAAAAAATGGATGGTGCTTTTTCAAATAAGTAACACAACAAAATAATCATTTTCTTTACCCAACTCTCAAAACTGTTATGGCCTCGTTTATGTCAGAACCCAAGGTGAACTCAGTGAATTCTCCTTGTCATTATCATTATAATGGAAATTGAAGTTTGGATTTTGATGTCGAAGGTACAGCTCTGTTTACAAATTCAAGGCCATTCTTTCCATAGCAAATTGTCGCTTCAAAATGAATTGCGGAATAACGCTAGTGTCAGTGTGCAATGCGATAATTATATCAAAAAACATTTTAACCAATGACAACGTCGAACACAATTATTGAAAGAAATATCTTCAAATAGTGGATCTTAAACTGCATACCTTGTTTAATAGTTTTTCAGGGCCACCAAATATTCCAAGATGTAAATGAGATCGAGCGCATCTTCGGAGTCACTGCATGCAGCATAGCAGGCGACCTCACGTTGAACGACTTTTCCCATCTATTTTTTTTTAGTTTCACTCGCTGACATAATTGCGACTTGCTATCTTCAAATGACGAAGACTTTCAAGACTGCTGTTACTCGCGGAAAATGCACAGTGCATGTGCGCACTTCTTTTGTACTTTCCCACACTAAGAATTTTTAATTGCTGTAAAAAGTTACAATTTTTAACTGGACACATTTTTATTCAAAGTTAAGCCAGGCAACGATAGCGATATAAGATACATATTACTGAGCCAGGAATCAGCAGTGTACAGTCACTTTAGTGAACTATCCATTTAAATCGCGCATGCTAGGAATCGTCACATAAATAAAGATTTTAATAGCATCGCTATGTATTCAAAAAGTAGCTTTTTTTCTTGCTTTTTTCCAAAATCTCGGGGGGGGCAGCTGCCCCCCTTACCCCCGCAGGCTACGGTACTGAATTAAAAAAAACCTCTCGGTTTGCTCATTTAATGCATAAAATATATAAGTACCGTTAGCCATAGGCGTTTCAAAGGTAATCAATCATAAAACACGAATTGTGAACTGGCATATATTCTGAAAGAAATGCGTCCACCTTTTGTATTTTCTTTTTGTATTTTTGTATTGAAAAATTAAATCATTTTGCGCAAACATTGAAATGAAGGCAATGTTGATTTACCGTGATATTGTTTGCAAGATGCATCCCGCTTCCCATGAAACATTAAACTGTGCTAACTATAGTTCAAGTTGTAATATACCATGTCCTCGCCGAATTCTCTATATATTGCAAAGACTTTCTCGTCATCAGTTTGAAAGTTTATGGGATCTAGGACAATTACAATAATTCGGGACTGTTTTGTAAATCCTTCATAAGTGCATGGCCTGACACAAAGACTTATTTGAAGCTTCGTTGTTTGCACTTTCAATTTTCTTTATACTTTTTTTATGGTAGGTATATATTGGCTGGTGATAGACAGTATAGGGAAGACATCATTACAAGATAAGGTGCGTAGTTGCCAGAGTGAGGAAAGTCTGTTGATAATAGCATTAAACGTGCTCTTGGTCATTCTGAAATTATACTCCACAAAGAAAGAGGAAGACTACTCTGCCTTCCTTACGACCATTACCATTGATGACATTGTCGTGGATGAAAATCTGGATGTAAAGGTTAGTAAACATTTCGTGAAATAATTTCAATGTAAAAAGGAGTTTTGGTCAATATATCTACACTGCAGTGAATGGGATATTTCAATCTGCTCGTTCTCTGTAAAAGAAATGTCGACACACTAAGCCCTATGTCTATATCACACCTTTCTAACAATACATTCCAATTTGTCACCAGAGAACCAACTAACCGGAACCTACGTCATGACTTCCTTTCTAATATTATTTTCTCTATATTTCCTCTCACAGTTTTTGTTCCTATGTCCAACCTACTATCGCTGTCCTATCATAGCTTACCAGCTTTGTATTAATTAGTAGCTTGCTAATCCGAGAACAAACTCACGGGCTAATTGCCCAATATTAGCACATTACGCAGTAAGTGTAAACGTCTACTGATCCGACTAATGGTAGTACACGGAGTGAGAGGAAACAATATTTAAAACTTTATTTTAAATATAGAGAAAATATTATTGGAAATCCGGAAAATCGCGAGAATAAAATTGATTATTCGACCGTTTCCCAGTGAGGACAGTAGGAGCGAGGCAATATGATTTCAGTTATTTGAATGATTAATAATTTGCAGTGATTAGAGTGCAAACTTCACATTCTATATAATTTGGTACATACATTCATGATACCAGGGTACACGTCTCATAAAGCTTATACAAGTAACCATTAGTTTTAATGAGTCATTTGCATAATAAATAATTCTCAGTTATTTAAACAATAATGTATGCCCTCCCAGCCCATAATGGCCGAAAGCAAACTTTGAACGACATAATGGGCGAGGCGACAGCCGAGCCCATTATAGAGTGCAAAGTTTGCTTGAGTCCATTATGGACTGGGAGGGCATACATTATTGTTATTATTTTATAGTTTTGCCAATTCCAGTGAATTTGTAGACCGAGAAACGCAAAACAACGTATAATATGCATAGCGCTGTACATAGTCTGCCACGTTCGGCCCGGAAGCTGAATACTAATCATAGCGACACGCGTACGTACACGTACTATACATATACACTTCAATGAACTGCTGTGAACACAAATTTGTTTCATTTTAATTTCAATCTTTTAAAAAAAATTCTTATGGTGTTTACCCCATAATTTCCCTGTTCTTAAATACCCACACCTTTATTGCCTTACGGACATAAGCTTGTATTGTTATGCTCATTCCGGGGCCGCGATGCCCAATAACGGAGTACATTATCAGTAATAATGTACAGCGATGACGTCACAAAATTCACTGGAATTGGTAATGCTATAATATAATAGCCTATATCTTAAAAATGTACATTTCAAATCCATTATAGTTTAAAACACATATCAACCAAAAGAAAGGGCCCAACTTATTGATGTAGCTTTTACTTTTAGGAACTCATTTGCAAAATTAAATGATTTTAGTAATAGTCTGTATCTTCAGTATAACTAATTGCACCTGTTCTGAAAAGCTTAATTTTGTTGCTTTTCATATTTGCCTTCCATACTTTGGGGATGAAAGGTCTGTGTCTGTGTGTTTGTCTGTGTCATAATTTTCTCAAATAGGCTGATTTTTGGTGCACATGTTGTTTAGCGTAATGGCTCGAGCTTTAATAATACGTTTTTGTAAACATTACATGAATATTAATGTACCATTAGCATAATTAATGATTTTCAGTAATTAGACTACATCTTAAGAATTAAAGCTTCAAATTAAATATAATATGGTACATACTTTTTAAAAAAAAGTACTTGTCCCGAAAAGCTTGTTGATGTAGCTTTTATTTCTTATGAGTCGTTTGCACAATTAATGACTTTCAGTAATTCGGCTATATATGAAGATTGCAAGCTGCAAGTTATATATAATTTGGTACATAAAAAACTACTAAATGACCTCTAACCCATATTATAACTCAGTAAATGGGCATGGACCCATAGGAATAATAATCTTACAGCTTTTTACCGATGTCAAGGACTTAACAGGACACTTTTGAGCCAAACAAAACTTATTTTGTTCGAGATTATGCAAAAATATTTATAATCCATCCGGACACTTCTATGCTGATTCCACAATGGTAATAAATGTAGTGTTTAAATACAGTAGTTAGGTGTCACATCACGTTTGCTCACAAGTTAACGGTCAGTGTCATTGTGACTATTAACAAAGTTGCGACCCTGACTTAGGTTGTGTTAAAGCTATCCTGAAAACAAAAAGTGGAGACTTGTTTTGAGGAATGAGGCTGGGCCGAAGAATAGTATAATTTTCTATATTGCACTTCTCTGTTCAATATTATGTTGTTTGCGTTTTTGTTTTGCATTTCAGTTACTTTACCTCGAATATGGACTTAACAGCGATTATTGGCAGCCCTTTTACACGCAGGTGGATCGTTCTTATGTTGCACCTGAACATACTAACGCATATGACGATGGGTGTATTTCACAACAAAATGAGAAAAGCCTGGCATACATGTAAGTACTTGCACCAATAAACAACATAAACCATATAGATGAGCCGTGTCATTAAAAGTGGCACTGGTTTAACTTGAAGAGTTGGTGAATGGAAATCAATCTCAGATAGCTTCATACTGTTGCCTCCTCAACTTTACAACAAAGGTTTTGTATCAGGTAATAAACCAGCATCAGATTTTATTGTTCAAAGTCCCATTCTGAGATGTTGGTAACACAGTCTAGTTGGAAAATTGTTCAAATCAAAATGATCTTACCACAAATGTGTGATTTGGGTCAGAAAATGTGATTTGTGGTAAAAAAAAAAAAAAAAAAAAAGCCCACAAATTAAAAAACTATTGGGCAGTTCGGTCTGAAATTTGGTTGGAACGTTCTTAAGGGTATTTAGATTAAGAATTGTTTACGACATAATGATCCCATCAGTGATATGCAAATTAGGGCTACAAATGTGTCTTTTTGGTCAAAAATCTTTCATTCCAAAATTACTGAGCAGATTGGGCTTCAATTTAATGGGGATGCATCTGAGCGCGTATAGATGAAGAAATATTAAGAATATAATGCTTTTATCAGTGATATGCCAATTAGTTGTAAGAAATGGGAATTTTGGTCAAAAATATATATCTAAAAAGGACTTGGTCAATGAGACTGAAACTTGGTGAGATGTTTCTAGAAGTGTTATTCTGCAGATTTCCTTCAAAACAGTTTGGCACAATTAGCCCTAGCAACCATGACCACGCCCTTAGCAACAACCACATGGTAGTATAGTTTGGCCTAATAACAGCTTCATCTGGTAGGTAAGCGAGTAAACATTCAAAAAATGTATGCAAATACCCCTAGCAACCATGACCATGGTGGTGTATTTCACAAAGATAACAGGGATTCTTAGACAAACGAACAATGCAAATATGCCTAGCAACATGACCACGCCCATAGCAACAGCCAATTGATCACATATATTGCAAAGATAACAACAGGGATTAATGGACAAGCGAACAAACATTCAAACCAGATTTAAACTGAATGTCTTCCGTAAGGATTTATGCAAGAAATTTAGCTCTATATCTGTGATTCGTCAAGTCCCAATAAAAGTTAGTTGTCAAAAATGTTGTTCAAATGCCCGCCACGCCTCCTATTCTCAGCACAGGAAAGCTTGCCATCCTCGACTTCACTCGGCTTCCGTGATCCCCTACATACCCGGGATCCGGCATGTGCGTGTTAAACTTCTTTCTGTCCCACCACGAGTTTACACATTCTCAAGATTTTGTTGAGTGGCGCGCCCTCACTGTACACTAATTACATAGAGGTCAATGTATAGGTCACCATTATTGATACATTGTCGCAAAATTTTCTTTGTAGGCTAGGCGAGGCTTGGTCTATTTTCCATATTTTGACCACACACACATTTGGGTATAAATTATAGATTATTACACTTGATAAATATGTGAGAGTGTACTTATATCCTGATACAGAGCTAGATAAATGATTATGTACAAGCCTTGCAACAAACAGCGGTAGTTTGTTATCGAGAGAAATCGGAAAAGAACACGGTAAAAAGGAGACGATTCGAGGTCAATGTAATACTTCCTAAACTTCTAATCGAAAATCTAAAAGGACACGATTTCTCTTTATTCATCTGCGCATCAGTGTGTGAAATTTGAAAATGATAAGTCCATATTTGACGAAATTGAAACAATGATAAATATTTCACCTGTTTGTGCCTCGGTCTTCTTTTTTCTTGTGTTTGTGTAGCCAATGCAGAGTGCAGATCCATGGGAAACACAAAATAAGGTTGGCACGAAACCCCTGAAAACAGAGTCTTTGTCAGTAGTGTAGAGCATGAGTATAAAGTTGGCATCAGATTCAGATTCGGATCTGAGGCCATCTGACTGCCTCGGTCTTCTTTTTTCTCGTATTTGTGCAGCCAATGCAGAGTGCAGATCCAAGGGAAACACAAAATAAGGTTGGCATGAAACCCCTGAAAACAGAGTCTTTCTCAGTAGTGTAGAGCATGAGTGTAAAGTTGGTGCCAGATTCAGATTCAGATCCGAGGCCATCTCACAATCAATGTAACGTTCATAAGATAACGCTACCTGAATCTGAATCTGAATTTGATGCCAACTTTATGCTCGTTCGATCGATTAATTACTCAAATTGGTCATTAATATTCATCGGATTATTAACAAAACCTAATCAGTTCTTGCCATTACCCTACGGAACATGTCTATGAAATTTCGTTTGAATTGATGCAGCCGTTTTTTCGGAAATGGTGATACAGACAAACACACACACACACACACACACACGCACAGACAACGTCAACACACTCATCAAACTCACAATTACCATAAACTCATAACACATAATAGTTAGTAATTTGTTATCATCATCTGATATTGGACATTAGTATTAAAGAGCATTAGCAGTATAGCGGTCATGGGTTATTGAATATATTAACATTTATATATGCAAACATGGTCCAATCCACGGCCATATCTCATCTCAATGGAATGTGAAGTCTGAAAATGACATTTGCTAGACTGCTCGGGCAAGCCCTCACTGCGAACTTCGTTCGCTTATAGTATCGAAAGGAAGCCCGAACGTCTAGCAGCAAGACTACTCGATAACTTATTTGACTCAACAACTTATTTGGCACCTCGATAACTTATTTGACTCGCCTCAACAACTTATTTGGCTCCTCGATAACTTATTGGACTCGACCACCACATTTCATTTTCAACAACTTATTTTGCTCTTTGATAACTTAGGGAGCCGTCATTATTACGCTACATACATACATACATACATACATACATACATACATACATACATACATACACACACACACATACATAAATACATACATACACACATACATACAGACAGACAGACAGACAGACAGACAGACAGACAGACAGACAGACAGACAGACAGACAGACAGACAGACAGACAGACAGACAGACATACATACATTATCAAACTTTTTATTTTGAATTAGAATTGCCTTATAACATTATGGATGTAGCATATTTCAAGAGGAAGGGGTAACAATGACTGCAGCTTATTCCCAAAGTAGCTAGTAAAATTTGAAATTAGGTAGCAATAGTTGAATGAAAGTTTGAGGGAGCCAAGTGGGGGTGGGTATTTTTGAATTTCAAGGACTAAAAGAATGCTTTCTGGTGCTATTTCAACATGTCACATTTTGAATACCCCCCCCCCCCTTTCACTCCCAAGTTTTTGGGTAGCACCTCCCACCCACCCCCCTTTCATTCCCCAGTTTTTGAGTGACCCCCTGCCCTAAATCCTCCGACCCCCCCCCCCCCTCAGGTTGTAAATAATGACTCCTTAATTTGAGTCTACATCATTTCTCAATCATGTATTCGATTCACCTACATATACACCATGTGGTCCTCTCATTCATTTACATCGCGTCGTACAACTTTCTCTTTTACGCAATTTAGCATCCCTAGCATCCCTTCAGTAAACATGTGCTTTCTTGCACATACGTCAGTACGCGTCATACATAATCTGCCTTTACGTGAAAAGAGCATCATCAAAATTTTGTGTATATATTTGAATCGTAACTTACGGGTTCTCATGTCTAACCCGATAGGCAAAATTATAACCAATCGGGCGCCATCAAGATTATGCCGCTCAAATAACATGTGATCAATAGTTGTGTTTTGGCCAATCGTAAGTGTACGGCTGGTCGTCTGTTTACTATGGCCACGGATGATATCTGCCAGTATTAATAATAATGGATGACAACGATCAAATTAAAGACAGGCCACACGCCAAAAAGAGCCACAAGCTCCAGAGCGGCGTGCCGATAGTGATAAATATGTATTTGCGGGTCATGAGGACACCCCTATCCTACCGAAAAGTAATTCTAAGAATAATGCATTTGACATTTGACTCGACTCCTTTTTCTGATGCTGGATAACTTATTCCGCATGGTAAACATCTCCAGTGACTTGGGGTGTTGAAATTAGGACTATCAGCAGAACGTGCGATAGAGTACTTGAATGAAATGTACACATGGCGAACATGCAGGTGAATACGATTGAGAAATGATGTCGACTCAAATAACTTATCGCGGAGTCTAGTAAGTTATCGAGGAGCCAAAGAAGTTGCTGAGACGAGTCAAATAAGTTATCGAGGAGCCAAAGAAGTTGTTGAGACGAAAGAAGTTGTTGAGGCAAATAAGTTATCCATAATTATGTTACCGATAACACGCCATACTATGAGAGTACAATTTGAAGACTTTGCAACGCGATAGAGTGTACCTATCTACACTGTGTAAACTTACGCGGTACGCACGCCATGTACACACATTATTCAGTGCAGTGTACTCAATATTCATACATCTGATGTTGCCCTAGGCTTATGGGAAGCCGTTCAGGCCAAAAGTATTTTTTTATTTTAGCTATTATAGTATTTTATATTTTTCGTACTTACAAACTAATTTTAACCGTTTATGTACTTTTATTCCATGGTTACATTATTTTAATTGAAATAAGTTTTCATTTATTTGAGAATATTGTTTTATTTTACGTCAAACCAGAATTTTTTAAAGGATTATATATAAATGAAAGTCAAAATATATTTTTTATTAAAGTTATTTTATTTTATTTTTTTAATTTAAATTTTTTTTTTTTCTCTCAACTTTTTTTTTTTTTTTTTTTTTGGCCGAGTCTGCTGACAGGCGCCGGTCACGAGTACGTCGTGCTCGTGACAGGCGTGTCCTTCCTCCTCCATTACGACGTGTTTCGGCGTCAAATACACGTTCTTATTACCTTCGAAATTGATCGCACAAACATTATATCAGATCTCAATTTACGCGTGATAGTATATGTTTTTCCAACAACCGCGACTTCAGCCGCGTACGATCCGGGTAAAGGTATTTCCAAACGGTCAGTCAGGTACTGACGTCAACCTGCTGTGTTACATACGTAGACGTGTTGTTCTCAACTTTTCATGATACATGTGTACTCTGAACACCAAGAGAATGTATACTACAATGAACGATGAAGTAAACTGAATTTTTACAACAACAACAACAACAACAACAACAACAACAACAACAACAACAACAACAACAACAACGATAACAACAATGATAACAACGTTACAAGGCGATATAGAAAAGCTGGTTTAGGTTGATATGTAATACAGCAGGTCGACGTCAACATGTGCGCTCGTACTAGAAGTAGTACCTGACTGACCCATTGGAAATACGCGTTCACTGTACTTTTCCTCGCGTTTTTGTTCCTAAAGCTATTTTGCTCACGCTCACAGTATAGTGTACCATATTATTTCAATTCTGGTCAGTTTCACAATAATGAATGTAATTGTTATTGATGCAACAAACTTTAGTTGTTTTAGATTAACTACCTTTACCCGTTGCACATGGATCGTATCCTACGTTCTACATCATGTAATACATCATACATGCGGTCATCATCACATGCGGTGTACATATGTGTGTACGCGGCTGAAGTCGCGGTTGTTGGAAGAAACAGATACTGTCACACGTAAATTAACGGTTTTCAGATCTGATATAATGTTTGAGCGATCAATTTCGGAGGTAATAAGAACGTGTATTTGACGCCGAAACACGTACGTCGTAATGGATGTCGAAGGACATGCCTGTCACGAGCACGACGTACTCGTGACAGGCGCTGGTCAGCAGACTCGGCCAAAAAAAAAAAGTTGGGAAGAAAAAAAAAAAGTTGAATTTTTTTTTTTAGATTTAAAAAATAAAATAAAAAACTTTTAACAAAAATATATTTTGACTTTCAATTATATATAATCCTTAAAATAATTCTGGTTTGACGAAAAATAAAACAATATTATCAAATAAATGCAAACTTATATCAATTAAAATAATGTGAACATGGAATAAAAGTACATAAATTGTTAAAATTACTTTGTAAGTACGAAAAATATAAAATACTATAGCAAAAATAAAAAATAAACATTTTTGGCCTGAACGGCTTCCCATACTAGGCTTACGCAAAATAGAATAAGTTTAGACAGTTGCATTGATTCGAACAAATGTTGGTTATATATTCGTTTTAAATTTTTAGTCGTTTGTGTCATACTGCTCTCCGTGTGCTAAGCATAGCCTAGCCTGCACGTTGATACACTCGTACCCGCTATAGTACCGTTAGTCCATGGTTGTCCTGAGTACGTATACGTAGGAGGAAAGTTTGCATATCGTCAGTGAGGTCGACAAATTAGTTGCCTTTTTTCCGATGAAAGTGTCTATCTTTTGTCAAAGAATTAATCACTGCTCTTGACAAACGTCTCGTCGTTGGCAAAATGTTCCCTACCTGAAAGTTTGTGGTGTAATTTTACTGATCTCAACATATACGTTAGTAATGGCGACTACATTCTGAAAACTGATGAATGAACATAACAGCTGAGCGCTGTAGCCCCATCCCATCACTTCATTAAATTAATGCGTGTTCAGCGTAAGTTTGAAAATATTTTAGTTTAAAATTGTCATTATAATAGAAAAAAATAGTGGGTCTATGTATACAATAAATAAATAATCTCCCGGTATTTCTCATTCGTGCTACGTCATCGAGGACTCATGATTCCCCTATGTCTGTATCGCTACGGGATACGGCCGACATGAGGGGAATCATTCGTCCTCGATGACGTAGCACTCATTCGAAATACCGGAGATGAAAAACCATATAGGCTGGTTTAGGGGCAGAAACTTGAATCAAGTTTCTATGTCTCTTTTTTCCAGACATGCTGGAATTGTGGATTTTTACACCAAATATAGCAATATAGCTTTTGAAATATAGCTATCGTCTAGACAAAAGTGTAGTGACAAACACAACTGAATGTCTATAGCCCAATTACATAACTACCCTGTTTAGTACAGTAGTAGCAGTGTAAATTGTAATATGCCTGTTGGGTCAGCACTGTACTATTAATGTTCCATTCATGTCACACAACAGTAGCACTGCTGTGACACATATGTTCCAACAGTACTATAATTATAACACTTTTGGAACATGAATGATACAGTAATATGGAACTGTTGTGTAACTATTGCACCAGCACTGTAACACCCATGTTGCCATACCACAGTTACAGTGCTGTTTGCACATGCACAGTACATTTGTGTTACTGTAGTGTAATATCAGAGGGGGGGGGGGGTTACCAGATCACGTGATGCACTCACCGTTAGAACGATGCAGCTCATTCAACTCTTTACCAGCGCACTGAATACTTCCGGTTTCCGGGGCTCAGTGACAGACCTTTTCATAGCATTATTCGTTTGCGACTATTATCAAGTCATATAACGTATTTCTTATAGTAAATGTTGATTATTATACATAAGACATATGGAGAGACTGACTAACAAACGGATCCCTACACCGGTTATGCATAGAAATCGGCTCGGTCATACGCTAAAAACATCAACACTGGCAAGTTATAATGTCGAATTGTGACATTCTCAAAAACACATTGTCAAAAGTCGTTCGAAAATTCTATCAATAGTTGAATTAAACGGACAACGATTTCACTGCGTTGCGCAACTATCACAACTGGAAGTTTTTACGATGTTGATGTTAGCATGTCTACGTACGTTAATTACTGTACGAAAGGCGATAGATGTGTCCAAAAGATGTTTTTGTTCACTGTTTACACTTATGATGATGGTGGTCGATGTTCGGCAGTCCATGAATAAGAAGGAAACCATATTTTCAAACAACAACAACAACAACAACAACAACAACAACAACAACAACACTGTACAGGTTGATGATGATTACAAATAATTCAAAGTTCCGACCATAATGCTATAGTGTGATGTCAAAGTATAGTAATAATGACATGTATGGATTTCATATTACTATACTTTGACGTCACACCCTGGGAATATGAGGGTCTATGTATATAATGAGATCGTTTAGCTAGTATCTTTGTAGTTAACACAACCTTTACCTGTTTTTCAAATTTTGAAAAATAGCGCCAATGGTGTTGTAGCACAACTATATTTGGCTGTTGCTATGTCGTGGTCTTGTTGCAAGGCATATTTGATTTCCTTACATTTTTTGAATGTTTTCAGCTGAATTAAGTTTTGGAATTATAGAAAATACACAGTTTACCCTAATTTGCATATCACTGATGTGATCATCATGTCAAGAATACCTCTTAATCTAAACACCCCTAAGGGAGCGATCAGTTTTTACGGCCGGGGGGGGGGGGTCACCTCAATTTGGAACTCAAAGAAGGGGCCATCATTTATATGAAGTGAATAAAGGGGGGGGCACCTTGTTTTCAACAACTAAACAAACTCATAAGCCACACTGCTGTACTTAAATGTCCATACATTAATACATTTATTAAACAAAAAATTATGTGCACAAAATAAACCATAAACAAATAGCTATATACATTCAAATATAACATAAACTCTTTGTCTCTTGATACATCCAATACATATAATATGGAGTCAGAATACTGCACTATAGCCACCTTTAAGCAACAGTTACTTGTTAGAAATGACTTCTCGATATTACATGCCATGAGTTGCATTGTGTCATCATGTGGTCTAAAAACTTGCGTGTGTAGTTACACGTAACACATAAGAAATGAAATACCTTAAAATTTACTGGCTCTAAAATCTGTGCCTCCATTGACCTGATGAATTGCACACAAACATAACCAATTTAGGACACTTTGAAATAATATGTGGCAAACCTAGCCTGTGTCTAGATATTAGATATTCTATGTCCATGTGCATATATTTTAGTCTAGTTCCTATATATTTTTGTATGTATAGGTACGATTACTATGATCATCTCCATTAGAAGTCCCAAAATGATTTATGGTTGAGATTAATGGTTCAATGTAGGATAAAAACTAAATTCTTTTAGTGTGCGGTGGATGAGGGAGGAGGTCTCATTGTACATGTATGAAGAAGACTTTACTTTTATAATGAAATATGTTTTGTACCCCAATACAGACACTTCTAAAAATGCCAAACGGAAAAATGGAAAAATCTGTTATGCATGGCACTAAAATACATTTATAGTGCCAGTAAAAGAGCTATTTTTCCTCACTACATACTCTGGCTTTGTATTCAAAGCACTACATAATACTACATACTGATTTGAAATTATGCTGTGTGCAACAACTTTACTTTTGACCAATTTAGTTAGAAAAGGAGTGGGGGAAAGGGGTTCTGAGGCCTTACTAAAAGAATTTAGGTTTTTTAGCTCCACTGTCAGCGAAAGCTGAAAGCGCAGCTTTAGGTATATAGGTGGGTATTGAGGTATAGAGTATAGGTGAATCATTGGTGTCCGTCAACTTTTTATATTTTCATCATCTTCTCCGAAAGTGACAGTCAGAATTCTTCGATATTTGGTGTGCATGTTCCCTGGGGGGAGGCTATTCAGATTTGTTCATGCCAAGTTGATCTGTGCCATTTTCAATTTTTTATGATTTTTTTTCAAAAACGAGACTTTAAGTAAACTGCCACTTTTCAAAGCACCCTATTGACGTCAAACAAGCAATGTAATATGTGCTATAGTCATAATTCTATGCATTGTGCACCCAAATGACAAGTGTTTGTTCGAAACAGGGTTGTAAACTTCAAATCCAAATTTTGCACCCCTTCTACATAATCAGCCAGTCCGCAATACCCTCATTTGCATACAATCTATCCTCCAGATAGCCACACTTTGAATGGCTGCTCACGGGCCTTATTTTTCGGTATTTTCAACTCGCCGTAACTTTCACTAGAGTCCCCCATTTTAGATACTGAAAACGCCTAAACCTCAACTGACATCTCTTCTTTCGTGCCAGCAAAATAAATTTTGGCATTACATTTAGGAATACCTATTTTCCGACGAATTCGGGACGCATACTTGAGGCCCTGAAATTTCGACCCGGTTTTGCGCTCATAGTTTCCTCAATACGGACCGGAAAGTTTACAAATTTCACAAAAAGGTGGATTTTTATGTGTTTTAAATAACCATGGCAAGTAAATTTAGTAGGATCGTTGTGTAACGGTCCGGACCGTTCAAGAATTTTCGGTAGAAAATGACTGATTTGACCCGGAAGTTGAAGCTGGCCTTGTTCGACTGGGCAATTTTCCACAGCCAGTTAACGCAGGAGTTCTTGGTACTCACTAAAATCACACTTCAGACCCACTATAAAAGTTTGATGTTTTCAGATAACATGTAACTTGTGATTAATTCTATATTGTCGTGACAGTGAACTAGAATGAAGACAACTCGCGTAAGCAAGGCAAGGCATGCCTAGGCCATAAAGGCGTGCGGGTGAAGTTAAGAGCAGTATGTACAGTGAATCGACCAAACTTTATTTATTGGCCGACAGTTTACATGTAAACACAGATAACTAGTGTTAGTTATCTGTGATGTATCGACATGAACATGTCTTGCCATTTCCAAAATGCAAATATTTGGCAAGTAAAAATAATTGAAATAATTACAACTTTAATTTAGCTTCAGACTTTGCATTATGTTTTGCGTATCTTTTCCCGTTTTACATGTAAATCCGAAAAGGTTCTCTCTAGTCATGTCAGTGATCATACCGGGGCTGCTTTGATTACGAACGAGGTGAAGCATGTTGAGGTATTTTGTTGAGAATTATAAATATTGCGAAATGTCAAGTACAAGGTTGAAATACAATGGAATGATGAAAAAAAATTGGCCGAATCTGCTGACAGGCACCCGTCACAAGACACTCCGTAAATTTAAATATTAGATGATGTTATTTCTACTACAAGTTGAATGTTGTTGACAATTAAGCTTATGGACAGTGTTTTTGGTAAATTTATTAGAAAATTGAAATTCGAATTGCCTCAAAATTATTTTAGATCACTAGTTTATTTCATTCATTAATATCATAACTAGGCAAAGCCCATAAGCTCGCGCAGGGTAGATTCATTTGTGACCGGCTGCCTGGGCCAGGGTTGATACACTTGATTTGGGGTCATTTTCCATGGGTATTGACCATCAAAATTTATTTTATTGAATGACATCTAATTCTCTGACATGGACGAGAAGTAAAGAAAGTCAACACTCTATGCAGTTGTTGGTTTAAAAAACCATCATAGCCATTAGATTAATATTGTTCATTTTCAATCAGCCAACTTATCATAGACCCTCCACCAACGTGGACAAATGTTTTGTTGACATGTTGCCGAACATCACGATTTCTCAATTCAACTCGATGATTTAGGAATGTTACTGTACCAACAAACATAGGAAAGTAGTTATTCTTTCTAGAACATGTAAAAAAATCAATTATCGACAATATAAACGTCAAAACCACACTCCCACAACCCGGAAATTAAACTGCGCTGTCATCAGTGGTGCGTATCGCGTACGGCCGTGCATCAAACTTCCAAATAGTGCAAAAATTTCTCCTTGAGGTACAGTGATGCCTCGATACTCGTTACAATGTTACGATAATCGTGCCAATAGGCCTACTGTCACAATATTGCAATGCATGGTGATGTTATGTCGCCTATGCTATACGATGATACGGTAGCGCGTGGAGAATGTACATAGAAGCACGTAGTATATGAAAGGCGCATGTGTAGTCACTGCGCGCCGCAATGCATCCCTGGGAGAACCACCAATTTTTTTTGCATAGTATATACGACGCGCATGCGTACTAGTCATTGAGCCGCTATGCGGCAGCTTCGCTGCCGCTGCGCGAGCTATTAAAATTTTCCAGGGTTAAAGCTGTAAGACACTGGAATTATTTATAGCCAACCTCAAAAATCTTTTGTGTGTGTGTGTGTGTGTGTGTGTGTGTGCGCGCGCATTTCCCAGTCATTATTTTTCTGAGATTTTGTGTAATTTTCATAACAGTAATTTTTTTTCATAAAATGGTGACTATGGTATAAAAGTACAATATTTTACCAACTTTCTGTGTAAAATGTGTTTTATAGTGAGACATCATATGAAACCACTAACCACTTTATTACATTGCTACCAAAATAAAAACTAAAAAGAACAGCGGAGCTATTCTGACCGATAGGTCGCTTGTTTACCTACCGATCTCACCCCTAATGTATTGATTTATCATACATGCAAAAACTACTGAACTTTTACTTGGCATAGCTGTTGTATGTTTGCAAATAGAGTGTCTTTTGCAAGAACAAGAAGAATGTTTCTTGTCAATGGGGGGGGGGGGTGTCAGTGTGTTTTTTTATTTGTCAGATGGGGATGAATTGTTTTGTGGATGAATTTCAGGGGGTCATTACTTTTAAGTTCAACACGAACAAAAAGTCACTCGCCCACCCCGGCTGTAAAAACTAATAACTCCCTAACAAAACAAAGTGCCCACCAAATCTTAGCCCCATCTACTCAGTAATTTTGGAATTATAGAGTTTTGACCAAAAAGTCACATTTTAGACCTAATTTCAGTTGTGCTAAAAAAGATCAACTCTATTCATTTGTCACAGAAAAAAATATTGAGGGACAATGTGCCCTTTTACGAAGTTACAGTCCTTCTGTTTTTGTTCTTGCACTGTAAAGTACAGGACAATCAAGTGAAATGGGCCAGCTCACAAAGTACAAGATTGCCCTGTCTCATGGTCTTTCAGCTATGTCTTTTTATAACAGTATGATAAGTACAACTTTATCATTGTTCTTTCATTATGCTTATTGAAATTCTACAAATGTTTATATTGCCTACAACATTTCGCCTTTGTTTTATACTGTAGGTTGGGTGTCATTATGAACCAAATGAAGTCAGTAGCAGTTCAGTTCAAAGGTAACATAACATTTGAAATAGAATTAAATTCCCAGATATATCTTAAGCTACATGTTACTATGCCCAACATGGACTAAGTGCATGGGTTTTACTCATCCATGTGAGTGTTTAATAGTGTATAACTTTCAAAAACTATATGCACATCACTTTGTTTCATGACCATGGCGAAATTGACCAAATACTTTCAACATTTAGAATAAATGAAATTAGTTGGTTTTCATCCTTTGCATATCTTTAACACTTTCTTTTATTCTAACATTTATTTGGTAGGTACATGTGACTCACCTCAAAACAGTGAGCAATATGTGCTGGTTGAAGATATCATTGATAAGTTGATTCAGGAGGATCCAGTTATGAGGCCAACATTAGAAGGTATGACTGCCAATCTGATTTAATACATCTGACAACGATATTCGAATTTAATGCAAAATAAATTTTGACTACTAGATGGAAATCTCATCTGCCCAATAACAATATACATATGTATGTATGTATGTATGTATGTATGTATGTATGTATGTATGTATGTGTGTGTGTGTGTATGTATGTATGTATGTATGTATGTATGTATGTATGTCTGTCTGTCTGTATGTATGTATTTATGTATGTATGTATGTATGTATGTACACATTGAAATATACAGCTAGATCAACAATGTAGATATGAACATTCATGTAGTTACACACATAGACAAACAGACAGACAAAGACAGGCAAAATTCAGTCGTATGCAATTGCATGTCGTTGTGTTTGGGTCATGACTTCATGTACACATATATCTTTGTCAGGACGCATTTTGTTCTATTAAAGTATTTCGTCCATTTAATGGCTACATTGGCATGTTTTGGTATCTTACAATATTTACGGTATCAATCTGATCCCTTTTCAGACATTGAAGGAGTGATAAAGAGTAGCCTGGTAAAGAAGACTGGAAAATAGTATTTTAGGGACTTATATTTGCAAGGAAATATATTATCCTTACAAGTACTGTAATGTTTTATCAAGTGGAAGGAGTCACAATATATGAAAAAGACTTCCAGGGTAGTTAAGTTGTTACTTTATAGTTTTTTGGTATACAAGATGATGATGTGGATTGTTGGTTACTGTTGCCACATTCTTTGATATAACTTACTCTGAGTGAATGTAATTAACAACCGGGGGTGGTAGTTTACTAGATGATTGTAGTTCACTTGTCTTGGTAGTTGGTACTATTAAGTACATGGTCAGTGTGTGAATCAAATAGACTATTGATGCCCATCTATGCCTCACACTGCCATAGCATCTTGTGGTCTCTAGTGTGGTATTAATGCCACTGCTAGGTATTGTATGCTCAGACTTTGGAGCAAGTCGCTGTACCCGAAGCACATGTCGTGTGATTGTATGTTGACGAGTCTATGCCAATTGTTTTTGGTAAATACAGATGGATTTCGTAAATAGGACAAGTTTAATATTCATCATCAAAGAGCTTTAGCCGTTCATACATTCAAGGGGTGTGGATAGAAAATCATTGAAAGATCTTGAACACAAGAAATCGCGTACTTGTACAATGCAAGGTCACCGGAAGTACCGTACTTTGAGTGACTCCCGTACATGTAGTTTTGACTTGCAATTGTGAATTTGAATTTAGTTTGCTGTCAATTTACCTAATACTGTCAAAAACTGAGTAATGTGTCCCACATGATGAAATATTTTGCCATCCGTTAAAAACAATTTTCGCGTTTTCAAATTTGTGTTACGCGTACGATCAAAGCAACCTAAATATGAATCATTGAAATTTGAATGCGTAAACACGTAACCTTTGGACTCCCAAGATTTGGGCTAGTAATTGTGCATCGTGACACGTTAGTATTACGCAGCGAGTAAGTTTTTCTTTTTATATCCGATGACAGTTTCATTTGCAAATTGTTTGAGAGTGGTGTTCCGAAATGCCGTCAGATTATAGACTCTATTCATGATGACGTCATCATTTGGCGCGCATTGCATGCTGGACTACGTTTAGGGACGACATTTGAAAACAAAATGGCTGACGTTTTGGTGAAGCTCTCGCCAGATCAGGTGAAAGGGGCAGTTTTGCCCATGGCCGTGGTGGGCGATAACACCCACAGTGACTTAGCCCGATATCTAAAATGTAGGGGATATTCTGCCGGTAAATCTGAGTCCAAAACAGCGTTAGTTAGGAGGTAAATATGCATGCCTTTGAGGCATGAAGCCGGTATAGTTAGCGACCGTTAGACTTTAGAGTACTAGTCTACTGCTTACTCTGGAGATAACGTAAATATGCCTCCGAGAAATCCGATACGGGATATCATATTTCGGATTCTTGTGCATGTCCATTTACCAGAGTTAGTATTAGTACTAGATATATCACCATGTGATATTGAAGTTAAAGTGTAGTTTGTTCTTTTAATCTTGTTGTTTCTAGTAATAGTATCGACATACAGTAGTTTGTCATTTCTATTTTTAGAATGTTGTATCGTTTCTGATGTTATTGTTAACGCGAGTTGATTATTTTTGCCAAAAAAGTTATTTAATGATTATTTAAAATTTGGAATGTAATGTTTATAAAGTAAATAAAATTATGATTAACAGTATTATTGTTGTTGTTGTTGTTGTTGTTGTTGTTGTTATATTGTTCTATGTTGTAATAATAATAAAGTTGGTTTTCAGTTCTAAACACCAGTCAACCTAGTTACAACTTACATGTACCTATTAGTATTACAAATACTAAACAAGTTTTGAAAAAAAAAAAAGTTTTATCCCAGAGTGAAAACTGTTTTTGTTTTCTATGTGATGGACATAATTAGCCATGAAGATTTCTTGTCTCGAATATCTAAAAAATATTATATGCTATTGTGACAAATTTTTAACCTCATGTTAGCGTTAATAGGCCATGGGGGACATCTCCCCTAAGTTACACCTCCATGGTTAGGCATAGTGACACAACTTGTGGTAGCTATTAATATGAATACATACAAGTTTGAAAACAGACACACTTGATATCGACAGTTCACTCAGTGTTTCCAGGTCTAACTTTTACTTTGAATGTCATGTTGGATAAGAAATCTTCCAGAAGGTCTAAAATGGGGCCACATGTCTTGTTTGATCCAAGACTTGATGAACACTTTGAGTAGCAGTAGCAAACAAAGTCTGGTTTACAATTGAAGTTTATACATACAAGATCCCAGTGAGGAATCTCTGAACAAGATCCCCATAAGGGGGAAAGTTTTAGCAAATAATTTAATAACTGTAACCAGACTTTGTTTCGTCATCCTACTAGAAAATAAGTACATGTACTAGTATAAATTCACTCAACCAACTAAACTAACTCAAAATTGACCAGTTGTTATCAAATGGCCATTAATTTGAAGCCTACAGTGCACGTCATGAGTAGTGTACATGAAGTATTTTATGTTCAAAAGTAAGCTGCTGTTGAAGTTCAGAACCCATGATCACTACAAGCAATATAATCACAAATACCTAGAGTATGTAGTGTCATGATCAACTGGCATTTTTTTTTTTTATTAGCAATGGTGTCGTTAAAAACAATGTGAAAACTTGATTATATGTGATTATGACATGTGAAATATTGATTAGCAAATAAGTATGCAATAAGTTTCTGTATTGCACCACAGCAGTGTATCATTCAATTCTAATAACATGGTTTCACACAAATTTTGTTATGAGTCAAAATCAAACTGAGAATTCTTAAGTCTCATTGCCAGACTCGTGACTATCATCCCTAAGCTTTGTAAGGTGAGCGGCCGTGAAGTTGCAAGAAGTGAGGGGCTTTAGTTTAAAGACTACAAAGTTTAGGGATGATAGCCATGAGTCTGGCAAAGAGACTTAAGAATTCTTGTGAGTCAACAATGAGCATCAAATGGTGGTGTGTCTCTAGTGTCTTGTGCATCTAAAATGTATCAAATTGGCCTAGAGGGGGCACTTTACTACACTACAAATAATGTGCATCAGGCAACAAGTCTTGATGGTGAAATGTGCTGTTTTGTGTTGTTAATGTTAAATATTGGCCTAGAGTTATGTTGTTAATTATAAAGTATGATACAAACAAAAGGGCAACAAAAGTGAGGCTGAATTTATCTTAGCTGTATTTATTTATGTTAAGAAGGCTCATTTTTAATAATTTTGCACCATGAAAAAAGTATCAAAACACTTGGGTAATATAATAATTGGCTAATCTGATACTTTACACTAAGGCTAGGCATTGTGGGAAATAATGTGTTGAGCTTTTTGTTTATTGTCTCTGAGCATTGTATGGCCATTCTATTTATATTTAATACAATATATACAATAATAATTAATTTTTTGAAAAGCTTGTGTTTTATTTTTCTAAATCAATTTTCAATGTCCTTGTTCGTTGGTGTACTTGACCAGCTTACTTATTATAATTTATGTGTTTGTTTTACTGAAAACCCTTAAACGTTGACCCTTCCTCATCCTCACTCACCAACTGTTTTCATGTGCCCAATGCTCTCACAATATTGCCTATTTTAATACCTTACCCAAGTGTACAGTAAGTTTTTTCTGAGCCTGATTGTCAAATTTTGAATACTAGTTTAGACAAAGGTCATGCAAGGTATGCAAAGTAGGATGAAATAACTTTCTTGATACCTAAAACATAAATAAATGAATGAATAATTAATAAATGAACAAATATTAAGATAAGTCAGTCTTGCCTTTGTTTCACTTCAAAGTATCTTAGGTTAAAAATACACAATGAATTTCTCCAAATTTTCCAGAGTGACAGATATAATAGAGGCTGGCCTTGACAAGTTTGTTATTGACCCTGATGGAAGTTTGGCATATGCTATCGTTCAGGAGTATGTTGACTCACTGACTGTAGATGTTCCCTTGCCAAATGTTTCAAACTGGCATAGTGACCCATGAAGTGTGCCTGCAAACTTTAGTTATGTTCATGTTTACGAGTACCTTGTGAAAAGGAATGCTGTCATTCTTGGTTCTACTGACTCTGACACAGAAACTGATTTGTATGAGCTCCCTATTGCCGAGAAGCCACTCAGAAAAGGTTATAATTTTTATGGTTCAGGTCATATTGAGGAGATAAAGAGCAACCGAACTGGTGACTACTGTCATCTGTGGACTCGAGTCCAAGCAAGTATGAAAAACAAGCTCTATACAACTAAGGTTGTATTTGGAAATACTGGAATTATCATCAAAGGATATTGTCAATGTGTTGCTGGGAAAGGTGGCAAATGCAATCATGTGGCAGCCAGTTTGTTTGCTGTGCTAAATTATCAGGAGAGTCAACAGACAGCTTCCTGTACAGAACAGCCTCAAAAGTGGCACCTTCCATCAAGAAAAAGAAAGAGACAGACTGTTCCAACTAAAATCGGTGAGAGACAAGTGAAAAAGCATATATTTGGTAGGAAAAGGAAGAACAAGTCTCCACTGCATGGTTATCAAAATTATGAAGCCATCCCAGGTGACCATATTAATCTCAACTTAGACGAAATGAAGACAGATCTTATCACTATTGGCCACCCAACATGCCTTCACCAAATACTTGAGTCATCCCCCTCAGAAGTGAGTGAAGAAGAAGAAGAATTGTCTAAGTCGCCGGAGGAAATTATTCTTTCAGAGCTATCAATTTCTGCTGAAGAAAGTGTCAAAATTGAACATGATACTATTGGTCAACAAGATAACATATTATGGTGGAGAGTACATAAGGGACGGATAACAGGCAGTAGTTGCAAGGACTATTGTGGATCTGGAAATCCAAGCAATAAAATAAAGCGTGCCCTCAAGGTGGGACAGCCTGGTGGGCAACCAAAATCAAAACATATACAATATGGTAATGACCATGAAGATGTTGCCATATCTATGTTTGAGGATCAGCTAACCGCTATCGGAAAGACCCACTCGCTCAGAAAATGTGGGTTATTTATATCAAAAGAAAATGGTCAATTAGGGGCATCTCCTGACAGGGTTGGAATAGTTGACACTGATGACGCTGTAGTAGAGGTGAAGTGTCTCTCAGCCAGTAGGGAATTTACACCAATGGAGGCCGTCGAAAAGAAAGAAAAAGAGAGTTCGTTTGCATTCCGCCATGTAAATAATTCAATATGTATCAAGGAACGCCATAGGTGGCATTATCAAGTTCAGATGGAAATGGCGATGGCAGGATGTGGGGTTGCATATCTTGTCATTTTCACACGTGTGAATTTCCCTGTCTACTGGATAAGGATCCAGTTCGATGCCGATTTCTGGCAACAGACACAACGGAAACTATTGAATTTCCATGAAGAATGGATTTTACCTGCCCTAGTTGTAGAACGTTTTGGCCGCAAAGTGTGAACTGCCGTAATGAACAAAACCGTACACATGAAAAAGAAACTTTCCACAAAGTACTGAGAGTAGCTTCTAAAATGTGCCGACATTCGTTTCAGTGACATCCAATCTTTACTACAACCAGTGACAGGCAAGCATTTACAAGAAATTCAATAGAAATTCAAAATTTACTGGAAATTCAATAGTTTCCATTGTGTCTGTTGCCAGAATAATAATAATACACTCATATCAATAACAGCTTATCTAATACATTCAGACATAGGATAAATTGGTAATTTGATGAATTTATTTACCTTCATTACAGTAATCCCCCTACACATTTTCATAATTTAAGAGGACTGTGTTTCAGCCTTGATCAAAGGTGAGGCTCTTTTTGTCTAGCTACTGTAGTTGATGATTAACCTACCTGTAGACTTACAAGAACTATCACTACTACTATTCCGCTATTCTAACAGACATTTTGATTTTTTGAATCGTTGCTTTGTTACATTCAAAAAAAAGCGCAAATATTGCGTTGCCGCACAACTTCATGTTCAGGGCAATGATAGATATATAATTTTTTGAAGATTTAAAGTTGTAACCAAAACAAAATTTTCATACCTAATTTCCATCATCATAATCCAGCCATCCTATGTTGGAAGTGTACAAGACAAGTATAGCAACATCCTAATCAAGGGATGTGTCTACAAGGTTTTGTACCTCTTTATTTTTTTAAATCAATTTGGAACCAAGTCATACCAATGTAACATGTTTAACTTTCTTGGTTGTCTTATTGTAATATTTTAAACACAAGCTACATTCAGTTTATATGGGTAGGTGATGAAACAGCTGTCTTACAACATATTACATAATCAAGTCATAAACCAAACTGGCCATGCTACAGGCTTTACCACCAGAGGAAATAGTAAAGTAAACATTATAGTTAATTAACAATGTACTGTTCTCACTGTGTCAGCTATTAATGAGGACAAATCTACACATTCTCAACAAAGTTAAGCTCAATCTACTGGGTAATTTCAGAGTTGAAGATTTTTGAGGAAAAGCAATGATAAAGAATAACACTTCTAGAAACATCTCACCAAGTTTCAAACTCATTCACTTAGTACTTTTTGAGATATAAGTTTTTGACCAAAATTCACATTTTTACACCTTAATTCCATATCACTCATGGAATCATGGTATGCGTAACATATCTTCGTCCATACATCCCTAAATGCATTTCCATTAAATTTCAGCCCAATCTGCTCAGTAGTTTTGGAATTATAGATTTTTAACCAAAGAGACACATTTTTAGCCCTAATTTGCATATCACTGATGGAATCATCCCGTCATGAACAAATCTTACTTTACACCCCCTTAAGAATGTTCCACCAACTTTTGCACCAATCTGCCAGTAGTTTCTGAGTTTAAGTTTTTTGACCAAAAATCACATTTTTGACCCAAATCACACACCTATGATGCGATCATTTTGATTTGAACAATTTCCCAACTGGACACCCAAGGTAATGGACCCACCAAATATCGTGGCAACCAGTTCAGCGGTTTTTTACTTTAAGTTGTTTACACACATACAGACAGACGCCGGGCGATCCCTATAGCACTACTGAACCTCAGTACAGTTGTGCTAAAAATCAAAATGTTGATTAGGATAGTCAATCAGTAGTAGTGATAGTTCTTGCTAGTTGATGTTCAACAAATCATTCTGTATGACATGAATCCTGAAAGTGGCAACAAATTTGTCAATTGTACAAATATATGATTATTAGCAACAAATATTGTCCACAGTGAAATTGTTGTAAAATGACTTATTGACCATGTGCATTGGAAAATTTCACAATGTTTTCAATGTTTTACTAACTTGCCAGTGTTTATATCTAAGCCAAGTTCTATGCATAACCGATATCCATTCGTTGGTCAGTCTCTCAGTAATTCACATTTTTTCCAATGAAAGTGTCTATGGTTTGTCAAAGAAATAGTTAATGCTCTCGACAAATGTCCCATTGTTGACAGAATGTGAGTCTGTGGTGTGATTTTAGTGATCTTAACATTAAGTTAGTAGTTTCACTTTTCTGACCAGTGAATGAACAGATGAGCGCTGTAGCTCATTCACGTCATAAAATTGAAGAGTGTTCACCATAAATTTTGAAAATATCTCCTGGTTGTATTTCTCATTTGTGTTATGTCATCTCGGACTCATGATTCCCCAAATGGCAGGGACGGATATGGTTGCATCCTCGATGACACAGCACGAATGGTAAATACCAGATTATATATAAATATCTTATGTGAATATCACCACAGGGAAAAGGATGAAAAATCAATTTTGTTCTGACGATTTTCTGGATTTCTATTATTATTTTCAGTATATTTCAAATAAAGATTTAACTATTGTTTCCTCTCACTGTTTTTTTTTTCCTATTTTATACCTGTTATGACTGTCTTATCAGAGTTTATCATCTTTGCATTAATTAGTAACTTGTTAATCCAAGAACCAACAATAATAGTGGTACAGTGGTAACAGAAGACACAATGATGGGAAAAAGTGAGAGGAAAAAATATGTAAAACTTTATTTGAAAGATACTGAAAATAATATTAGAATTCTGGAAAATTGCAATAAGTTGGATAGTTATGTGACGTATAGAAGATACATCAATGTAGCAGTCAAATTGTCTCAATATACAGTTGTAAAGCTATATCTTTATAAGAAAATGGTAAAGAGGAGCACCACTCTAGGAAGTAAAGGTATTTAAAAAAAAAAAACTTTGGGTTTTGGAGACTCGAGTGTCATTACATGATTTTACACTGAACTGAATAGGAACTCTGAACTCATGAATATTAAGTGTGCAATTATGATTGTATTATATCTGCTGACTCCTATGATGCTATTCGCCATGAAATATACATTACAATATGATACAAGATCAAATTGATGTTTCTGTGAAATCGCAAGCAATCGTAGGTAATGTAAAATCATGAAATGATTCTCCAGAAACCATACATTAGTTTGTGAAAATGTCTATATCCTAGAGTGGTATTCCCCTTTAATTTTATAGGGAGTAACACTCCAGGAAATAAATGCATTTTCATAAACTTTGCTTTCTGGAGAGTAATTTCATGAATTACATAATTAACTCAGTTGTCCAGATATATCAAATTGAAAGCCCTTTTTCATCTCAGCTTTACAGCACTGCATTATGGGTCTTAGCAGATATGATTATGCATTAGACAGTTACACATTGAATAGTCATGACTCCTACAAACTTATATACCATAAAATCCAATACAGATTGAACATTCTACAAACATTACGTTCAAAATTACTGACATTTATTGCGAACTATCCTACAAGTGAGATACCACATTCATTGTCCTTATTAGTATTATTTTTCAGTCAATCCATGACTGAAGGCCAAAATAGGATGAGATGTGCACACACTTTCCATATGTCATCTAAAGCATTCCATTCAGTTAATGACAACTTCCGATTTAGTATTTTCCACTGTTTTATGCGCCCAATACATCTTTCCACATGTATTCGGACTCTGGCAATGGACACAGACTCAACTAGTTCTGGTATCTCAAATTGTGTCTTATTTCTGAGAAAATGGGGTGTAACAAGGCGCACACCATGCTGTGCCAAGGCACATTTATTAGTCCAGCCCTTGTCTGCCATAATGGCATCCCCTTTTTTAAGTTTTGCAAGAAGTCCACTCTTCATTGTAATGGCATTGTCACTGATGCTGCCTTCCATCAGATCCGAGATAAAATTTGGTATACCTGATGGAGATAGACCCACTAATGCCTTGGCAGTACATCTGCTCTTGTAATCTGAATACAGAGCTGCCTGTATTTCAAAATCAGATGCTCTCTCAACCTCAAACTCTGTGCAGTCAACAATGGTTACAACATCTCGATAGAGTGTCTTGAAACTGTCTACCATATATTTCTTTAGTTTACGTGAACTCAACCACTTTGGCAGTTTCAGTAGTATCTGGTTCATTAGTTTCAGGTAAGTAAGCCATATACGAGAGACTGTTGAATCACTAAGACCAAACCTCTCTGCAAGGTCCTCATTGGCACTGCCTTGTTTGAGTTTAATAAGGGTTAAAAAAAACTCATCTGAAGCTTGTAACCGCCGTTTTGGTCCACATTTTCTATCCTTGCAGGGGTTTCATTTTGTTTGAAAGTAGGGGGAGAAATAATAATAGTAGGCGGAGAAGTGCACGCGGAGCGTGCACCTCGCCTGCTATGCAGGCGCGGGGGGTGGGTTTGGGAGGGGGGTGTCCCCCCTCCCATGGTGAAAATTTTTTGAAAAACAGAAACCTTTCAGAGGCCATTTAGAGCATCTTTCAGAAGAACAGACACCATTTAATTATACATTGTCATTTACCAGTATATTATATTTTTATCATGATTTCCAGTCATATTGTCACTGTGTATTTAAATGTTATTCATTTCACGTCATGGTGCCAATATTGTCACAAATTATTATATGTAAAATGATGAAACTGGGCACATTTGGATATATCATGCAAAGTGACACTGGAGTATGGTTTTAAGTACTGGAAATTTAAATTAGATCATAAAATTATCAGCAATTTCTGTCTCATCAATTCAAGTCATACAATAGAAATAGTTCAATCAGGTAAGTAAGCTTTTAATTCGCTTTTTACAGAATAAATATACATATTGTGATCCTCTACAATATTGCAGGTATAATTGTACTCACATTAATTTACATTTATTATGACATCATCCTGCAGATGCTGCTGAGAAAATTAACTCTGGAATGCAAACTGGAGACAGAACTCTGGCAAACTTAGGTAGCCCTCAAAGAATGACAGACACATCCTCACTCGCTATCATAATCACTATCACCCTCCAAGTTATCATCTTGTGACAGTAGATTTAGTTCTTTCAGGGCTACCTGAATTTCACTCCTTAGTTCATCCAAGGATAGAGGTTCAGTTTGCATTCCAGAGTCAACTAATTCAACAGCAGCACCAGCAGTATTTGTTGTTGTTGTTGTTGTTGTTGTTGTAGCATTATTACTGCCAGTGGCAACTGGCAACTTCTTTCGGTTCTTGGTAGCCAGCCATTGTTTAGTGGCTCTTTTGATCAGTGAATCACACTGTGGAGTATGTAGTTCTGGCCCATTTATGGTGACATGCAACAGGGCACTAAGTAGGTCGTTCTTCATTCGGCTTCTTAGCCTATTTTTAACAAGTCTGACTTTACTAACGCCTCGCTCAGGCCATGCATTAGAGACAGGAATTGAGAGAATAGCTTGAGCTATTCCGACAAGTTCAGGGTAGAAATGTCCGTAGCTGGACTTCATTTTCAATAATCTAGTTAGACACCATACTACTGGATTTGTGTCCTTGTTTGTTGATAATACTACTTCCATCTGTTTCTGCCATGACATCAGGTCATACGTAAACTTGCACCATTCAGCAGTTAACTTGTTATTGTCATCATTATCATTTGTCAGAAACTTATCTGCAAGGATGTCTATAGCTTCCACACCATATTCCTTGAAATCTGGACTGTTGGGTGGAGGTATGCCGCGAGGATCAAATATTGCAAATGAATTCAATATTGGTAGTGAGGTATCCAAGCGAGCATCAATGTTGTCAATCAGGGATGTGATGTAACGCCTTGAAATATCTGCCATAGATGTTTCTGCTTCTGTTGTGAACAGCAAGTCTAAAAGTTCTAGTCTACCACCCTTGGAAAGGTCAATCTTTAAGTGCTCAATAGCACCATTGTTCTCCATCACATCAACAAGTTTACTTTTGATGTAATGAACAGTTGGCTGGATATGGCTGTAGTTGATTAGCCCTTGTTGAAAAGTTTTGCTTAACTCACTAAGTATGGGAAGAACATGATGAAGTATATACAAGATTGTTATAAATTTGACAGTGTGCATTTTTTTGAAGAGCCCAAATGCCACTGGGTCACCGTCTGTTGACTCCAATTTCTGAAGTGTTTGTAGTATTGGGACAATATCCTGGTAAACTGAACTTATTGCAGCATCAAATGATAACCAACGCGTTCGGCAAGCTCTTTTGAGCCTCTTTGTCACAACTGCTCTTGTTGCTGAAGTGGTCATCTTGATGTTCTTTAATTCTTGTTGTGTCTTCAAATACACTGCCAATTTTTGGGGGGAGTACTCGAACAGTTTCCACAACTGTGTCACTATTGTCTCTACATTTGAAATACAGTTCAATATTTTATTTGTGTCAGTGCATGCTAAGGCCAGTCTATGGCATATACAGTGGACAGAAACGAGTTGTGAGTTGACATCTTTCAGTCTTTTGGCCAGACCATTGCGTTTGCCAACCATTACACTGGCACCATCGGTTACTAAGCCTCTCAGGTCTTGTAATGATAGTTCAAGATACCTCAACTTTTCACACAAAACTCCATAAATAGTCTCTGCATTTGCTGAGTCAGACTTTTCTAAGAGATTTTCTATGAAGAGAAAGTCAACTTCAACTTGGCCAGTACCATTGTTAAAAAACTGTATAAAACCAATCATCTGTTCCAACACAGCTACGTCTGTCATGTCATCAATTAACAATCCATAGCATCCAGCCTTATTTACCATATCTACAATTGACTTCAAAATGGTATCGCCAATCACTGTATATATTTCTCGTAATGATGCAGGGGACCTGTGCTTAAACCCATGTAGTTCACTTAATCCAAGTCTCTCTATTAGGGTAAGTAGTGAGTCAGTTTTGCTGTTGGAAATGAGTTCTTTGGCCAACCAGTATGCAGCATAAAAAGCCTTGACTAAGATGTCTTCATTTACTTTTGCTGTAGAGTCTAGTTCACTTTGAAAACAAGATACCCTGTTCAACAGTTCATCTGACACTGCATTTTTATGCTTCTTGGAGCCAGTATGATCATCAAACGTGTCATTTTTGAATCTGACAGATGGTTTTTTAGAGAATACCTCTGATTTATTTTGTACATTAAGTGCTACATGTTTACGACAGAGTAGGCAGAAAATTCCTTGATTTTCAATGTATACACTCCACCAATACCCAGTTTTACAGCAATAGCTGTGAGATTTTGAACATAACCACTCATGTTTAAAACGGTCTTTTTTACCAGAAAGCCTCTCTCTCTCTGTTTTGCTAAGAGATGAACATCCATTTTCATGGCATTTGTGATAGTGGTGGATCGCTGCATCATCAATATCAGGGAACAATTCTTTCACAAGCTGTATTGTATCAGCTGCTGACTGGGGAGCTGCAAATTGAAAGGGTGTTTCTGGAGATGACTTGGACTGTGACTCCAGACTTGATGACGTGGACTGTGACTCCAGACTTGATGACTTGGACTGTGACTCCAGACATGATGACTTGGACTGTGACTCCAGACTTGATGACTTGGACTGTGACTCCAGACTTGATGACTTGGACTGTGACTCCAGACTTGATGACGTGGACTGTGACTCCAGACTTGATGACTTGGACTGTGACTCCAGACTTGATGACTTGGACTGTGACTCCAGACTTGATGACTTGGACTGTGACTCCAGACTTGATGACTTGGACTGTGACTCCAGACTTGATGACTTGGACTGTGACTCCAGACTTGATGACGTGGACTGTGACTCCAGACTTGATGACTTGGACTGTGACTCCAGACTTGATGACTTGGACTGTGACTCCAGACTTGATGACTTGGACTGTGACTCCAGACTTGATGACTTGGACTGTGACTCCAGACTAGATGACTTGGTCTTTGACTGTGTGGTAGTCAAGAAATTATCTGCAATTGTTGAATGAACATCATCTGCCTCCTCAGACACCACAATATGTGGATGATCATCTGTATCGAGAGAGAGAGAGAGAGAAAGAGAGAGAGAGAGAGGGAGAGAGAGACAGAGAGAGAGAGAGAGAGAGAGAGAGAGAGAGAGAGAGAGAGAGAGAGAGAGAGAGAGAGAGAGAGAGAGAGTTATTTTCACATTATTTGTTATTGAGATGTGAATACTTACTTTATAAAAAAACATTATATACTTTAAACTGCTGGTACTGTTATCCAGTAGTAGATTTAAATTGAAAGTAAATTTCGATATGATAAAGTTAAAGAACTTGATACCATGATTTGTTACATTGTTATTAATATAGGTATTAATATAGACCACTTACAAGCCAATGCAAAGATTAGAGATTAATTCATCACATATTTGTTGCATTTAATGCAAAGGGGCCATTAAAATGAGCCCCCCCCCAAAAAAAAAAATAAATAAATAAATAAATAAATAAATAAAAATAATTTTTATTAAAAAAAATATAAATAAAAAAAATAAAAAATATAAATAAATAAAACATCCAGGATAAATCAAGACAATTCCAGCATAACAATAATGCATGAATCATTGATTGTGCAGGAAGAAAGCTTCTCCAAAGCTGCATTGATAAGTGCTAGAAGCATTACTGCAGTAAGAGTGCATAGAGATGAGAATGTGGATAGAAGGTAAGAAGCATTACATTACAACCTATCCTACAGGAAGACAAGTTAGATGTAACACACAATAAACCGGGTTACCCTTCACCGTTTACAAATATTATCATTTCACTTACCACAACCCAATGTCAGGAATCGATATCTAAAATTGAAAACCCATAAAACTGTCAAAAGAAAATTCTGGGGAGTGGGGTTGGGATGGTTGTTATCAACAAATTTGAATGGTGTTCGAACGTCGAAAGCTACGTCATACACCGTACAGTATAGCAGCCAAACATTCTCGTGTACACGTTTGTTTTCGTACTTTTACTGGTTAAATATTTAATTTAGAAAAAAAACGACACATACGTCAGGTTTCCTCTCAAGAAAATTTGTGATACGCGATTTATCGGTAGGTTTTGAAAATTCTTAAAACTGTCGGTGTAATTCCATGAACTTGGCGAGACCACTAGTTAGTAATTGTTTCGACTTACGCCTTCACTCAGTTCGTGTTCAAAATGGTGGATTTTCGAGTACATGTATACATTACAACTCATAGCTACGGTAACAATTATGATAAACATGAACACGTTACCTTTATATTGGCCCTTTGATCGCTTAATGAAGCCTGTATCAAACAAAGACCTCTGGTTGTGAGGCCTTTTCGACGTTGAACGTCTCTCCGCCATTTTGAAATCAGCGCCTAGGTAGGTCTTCATGTAACGTTGGTGTTCATTGGTTAATAGGAAGTTCGTGACCCCTTGCCGTAGTATTAATGCTAGCCAATAAAAATTCCCGTATTACATACAATACTGCGTCGTTGATTGGTATAATCAGTGACGCAAATGACGTCTGTCTTGGACAGCGGTATCAAACTAAGTCAAAGGTCACAATCTGTTGTCACACGATGTATTTCCTACGAAGAGTTCATGGCAGTTTACTAGGTTTTGTAGTCTGAGAACCGGAAGTATTCATTTATAATCCGTTTTGAAAATCATTATGACCGTTACAAAACTGTCTTTGACTAAATTTCACATCATTTCTGTCATTATCTCGAAAAATGTAGCCGGAGAAATGACAAGAGTAGGCGGGTATTTTCTCCGGCGTCCGGCATATAATGAAACCCCTGCCTTGTCATCGCTACTGTTATTAGCTCCCCAGTACTTCAAGTTTGCTGTGTGTGGTTCAATAAACTTGGTGAAGAAGTACTTTAAGGCACTGTATGAATAAAATCCAGTCCAGAATTGTATCTCCTCATCAGACCCAGCAAATCTTCTAAGTAAAAATCTATTGAATTCATAGAGTTCTATTTTTGTGTCATATAATTCTCCAATTGATATTAAAAGTTTGAGAACAGTTGAAAGCAATTTCCTCAAGACAGCAATGTTATCATTTTCAGAACTAGTAGACTCTAAGTGACTCTGAATAATACTAGCTATTGACTGCAATTCATTTTTGCATAGAACATGTGTCTCTTGGTAGTAGGGGACTAACATACTTTCAGGTTCCTTTGATTTCTTTTGGGGAGCTTCAAAGTCAGCCTCAGAATTACTGGCAGTCATGCTCTCCAAATCACTGTCCGAAAATAAAACCTTCCGCTTTGAAGTTGAAGGTTTGATAGAGTCATCTTCGACTGCTGGGGACAGAGCCTGTAATATGAACATGAAAATGTTACAATAAGTGAATAAGATATACAATGAACATAATTCGATTTAATTTCACAATCGAAAAATATATATTAAAGTTATTACCTTCTTTAGCATAATTTTATGTAGTAATGACTGTACATGTACATACTAGAAACATATTCATGTAACATCAACAGGGGCTGGCTAAATCAGTTTTGTCATTGTATTGTTATATATAATTAGAGTACGATATCACAGTAATTAATACAGAAATAATTTTACAAGTGGCTGCTGGTTTTTAGACAAGTGATAGTGAATGGTAAAATATATGTTATATAACCTTTCATTTGGGAAACAAAAGGTAAACAAATACTCAGTGGTTGCTGATCCTTAACATTTGTTTCTATAAAAAAAAAAGATAGTGGAAACAGAACATACATAGTAACATACAGAGAGATAATGTGGATACTAGGATAGAGTCCTCCCAATCATGCATTTATTACACATGTATACAAAGAGAGAGAGAGAGAGAGAGAGAGAGAGAGAGAGAGAGAGAGAGAGAGAGAGAGAGAGAGAGAGAGAGAGGGGGGGGGCAGACAGACAGACAGAGACATGCAGGGAGAGAGGAGGGGGGGGGGTGTAAAAAAAAACCACTTAATCGGCAAAATGCCTCAGATACCTGTATAAACTTAATGTATTACTATTATCGAATGCATGCTTACAATTTTACGACTAGACTGACAAATCACTTTCTGATGAGACATTGAAATGTACTTCATACACACCTTCTTGGATGTCTTTGATGACCTTGGGGTCCTCATTCCACACTTAGCAGTGCAGGAGTCGGGTACGGAACACGTCAGTGTCCTTGGTTGTTTGGGATATGTGTGGTCAAGATGATCTGTGGATACCATGGTACTACCGATACATCTTGACTTAAACCAACACGTAACTTTGGCGTTGTAATCCTGTACAACGTCAGGCCACTCGGGCGACCACGGAAATATTGTGGGTATGTTGACATCGTAGGTCTTCCTCCCTCCAACGAAGTGAAGTCCGCATATCTTGGGGTTCTTCGTGAGGTTTTCATTTCTGACAAGCTGCTTCCATCGCGTATTTATTCCTTTTTCACATGGAAATGAATGAAAACTAATGTGTATATAGTCCTTACTATTTGTGAAGCAGTGCGGTACACTGCAATTTGACATCGTCACCCTACCGGTACATATACATGACCTGCTTTATAAACAAAATGGCGGCCGCATCCCTAAATGTATACCAGAATGCACTGCGCTTAAAAATTATGACGTCATCGTGAACGAGAGCTATTATTACAGTTTACACCATCGTTTGATTTGAAGGACTTTGCTATAGGCGTGGATGTATTCCCCATTTCCCTCGTAGAGAGCGTATCAAACCCCCTAGCTACATAGAAAACTCTCCAATGTTGGAATATTTAATGCGTGTGTAGTGCCTCTAACTATGAATGGAATTTTTTTTGCGTGTGAAAAATAGTTTCTAGTGACTGCTTCGAGGTTTTTATGAAGTTTTTATATGCAAATTCAACTGACGCCCTAGCCTTTACCGCTACCATTGCTCATTTCAAGTTGAAATCCCACAACTTTATATGTAAGCGAAGAATGTGTGACTTAATTTCATCATGTAACCTTTTTCTCTCTTAACAAAATTTAGTATAATTCAAAAGTGTAGTTCACAGCATAAAATCATTTCTAAGTAGTAAATCAAATGAGGCAAAGTTATCAATTTTATTAGGCTATTTTAAGTAACACTGCAAACAGCTTAAGAGATGCAAACAAAGTTTATCACACACAAGTTTGCTAGGCAAACCCTCGGGATTGTAGCATTTGAACGGCTAATGGCCTGAGACTGTCATAAAATTTTTGAGAAGACTTTTTTGTGTGTCTTTATGGGGACACAAAGGTCTGGTGGTGGTGGTGGGGGGGGGGGGTTGAAAGGAACACAGTGCCCTCAGTGACTGATCTTGTCTGTGGATTGCCTTTGATTGAAGCAGGTCACCACATGAAGGGCGGATGGCCCGGTCTTGAGAGGCATTTCCCAGTGGTCAACACGTTAGTCTCCATCTTACCATTGTGCTGCGTGGTTCATCATCAACATCAGCATTGTTTTCCTGTAAACCTCATCCAGAGATCCTGTGTTTTGATCTGCTGCACTTTTAATGTGTTGGGAAAATTATTAGGGAGCCAGTAGTCATCGTTGAGACTGATTGGGTACTGATTGGGTTTTGGGGCGTCGCCCCCAATTCCGCAACAATATACTAGTAGTTGATGATACAAATCATAAATTTCTATAATATAGCACTGTTTATTGTGAAGTTATTTTAGTACTTTTTACTTAAGTCATTTTTTTTAGGGGGGGGGGGGGCTTATACATTGGGCTCTGTCCGTCCACGCGTCCATCTGTGCATCTGAAGCCATTACTCGGAAATGACTGGACTGATTCCTATCAAAGTTGGTACAAGGACAACACACTATGGCATACATACGTATGTCAATTTATTTTGTGGTACAATCCAATGTGGCCGCCAGATGGCCATTTTATTACGAACTTTTCATGTTCAAAGCCATTATGCAGACATACCTGAACATGTGTCTGTTTGGTCAAAACAAAGAACTTTGGTGGGAGCGTTCTTAGGGGTGTTTAGATTAAGAATTGTTCATGGTGATTTTACTCTTCACTAAGGAAATAAAGATAGACTGTGTTATTATGCAAATCTTATGTGGTCTGTCTGTCTTTATAATTTAAAGGGGCACCATGGGTGTAGTTTTGCTGCATATTTAAAAGGTACTCACAGTATTCTACTTACTGAACTGAACTCAAACTTGGTGTTAAGATGTAACCCATGAACAATCCAACAACGTAATTTATCACGCATTTCAAAAATGAAATCCCTACAATGGAATTGACTTCTAACAGTGCCAGAAGACTTTTTGTGCCTTTCCACAATTTGCCATGGTGGCGCTCTACTTCCTGTCTGTGTGTACCTTGGGGGTATACATGGTATTAGGTTACTTGGTTAATCATAGAGCATTGTTGCTTTCCTTGATGTCTGAACAATATGAAAAACATCCCATATTTACATTTCTACAGAAAACCAAGGGACAAACCTCTTAAGACACAGTACTATGAGGTGATACTCCCAACTTGGAAAGTCATGACTAAAGAAATTGGGGTATGTAAGGGTGTTCTTGATGGCGAGGGCAGAACACAACATATTTTGCAGTCTACTTGACATAATGACCCACTCATTAATATGCAAATAAAGTTTAAAAAAAAGTTATGTTATTTTGCCACAAATGTTTATGCAATCAATCACACTTTCAATAAATGTTTTGAATTATGCAAATCATACCTTTCAGAAATTTAAATTTATTTGCTATACAATCAAAATTGTAGATCAGACATTTATAAAACACTAATTTTTAGTAAGTCAGGACTTGATACAAGTTAAAAAAAATATACATTTGTTATAAATCTACAACTTTAAATCAGAAATTTATCCACATCATAAAATCAGTAAGCAGTAAGTCAGGACAGTAATTCAAGAATATAAATTTGCTGTATATCTACAATTGCACAGTTTTACCCTGATTAATTTCATTATTTCTGGACAAGACCTTTACTTTAAAGAAGTTCAGTAGGACTATAGGAAAGTCATGCAATCAGTGGTTTTCAAGTTTCGTCCAAAAGAGTTGATTTCTATCGAAGTAGTTGGTCCTTTACAGTGGAAGTTAATGAGGTATGATCAGGTATCAATCGCTATATAACGCTACATATAACGTTATATAATCACATGGCCAAAGTCCATGGGATGTTCTATTATCCACTAGGGGTGTTTTCATAATTGAAGTATGTTTCTCACTACATGTGTATGTCAGACATTGGATTTCAGTTGTGCATATTGCCCATCACCAGTATGTTTTATATTTATAAAAGGGTTGTCGGTGGCTGAGTGGTTAAACCACTTGCCTCTTACCACTGTGGTCGGGGTTGAACCCCATTCAGGGTTCGATTAAATTTACCACGCTGTAAGTAAGAAGAGTGTCGTTCAGTTTAACTCTACCGAACAACGCAGGTTTCCCCCGGGTCCTCCGGTTTCCTCCTGCATTAACACTGAACCCATGAGCGATGGCCCTCACTGGACTTCTTGGGAGACAAGTGTTTATATGCTTAAAGAACTATCCAGTATAAATAAAGATTATTACATTTCTCTAAAATGACCTCTATTAAAACTTTCATGTTTCGACTCTAAACAATATTTTCAAATTCACACGAATTTATTCTGAATAAGACAGGTGGCATTATAAAAAACTATTTTCTCTTCATCAGAACTGCAGCTATTCTCTTCAAAGCTGGAAATAATACGGAAAGAAAGAAAGAATGATTTATGAAAGAAAAAATGCACAAGCTGAGTTTATTCATGGGGTGGGGTAGTTAGTGCTGCATAATAAAAGGGTCCCTAAAGTATTCTACATTTGCTACTTATAGAATACTAGACTCTCTCACAGTCCTTGGAGCTTTACATTACTAAAATTAAAGCTAAACAATTTATTTTGTATGTACCGATAGCAGCTATATAACCGTACTCGAATATCCTTGTACTGTGTGCCCTCATTAACCCCATATATAGAGATAACCATTCGTTGACGTGGGACTGCGACGCTCCGTGTATTCGCGAAGCCTGAGAGAGAGCTCCACGGACTGTGAGAGAATCTAATAGACTTCATGCATTCATGGTAATACCAACAATCCTAAGTGGACACACATTGCATCTTGGGTAGTTGTCAACTGGTGCTTCATTTACATATTTGGTAGGGTTTCTTTTGTTCCTATTTTATAGTATGCAAAAGAATGCCTGAGAGTAGAAATAACAAACACCCTATCAAATATGTAAATGAAATACCAGTTATTTTCTTATGTCTGGAACAAAAAATTGCAACAAAGCTGTTTTTGTATTCCCTTGTTAGACAACTGTATGCTTATTATATTTGTAAGTTTTAAAGAAAAACCCATACTCCTGTGTTAGTCTTCTGGTAAGTTTATTTATAATATGCCATCATTTTTCACAATTTATTCATCACAATCATGTGATACATTGATCAAATCTTGTCTCTTCTGTGTTTCCAAGACAACAAACATGTACCAGGAGTTCGTGGCATTAATTTACAATTACCCTAGAAACCATTTTTGTAACCACTACTCCCCCCCCCCCCCCTCCTCCATGTGCTAAGAAGTCTCAGTTGCACCATACACACCTTTGTCTTGCCAATCTCTTGGTATAGTAAATACCATTCTAAACCAGCCAGGTTCACTACAAAAGAATCCCTTGCCTGCTGGAATGTAGACACCACAATCTAGGAACTCCTGGTATAACAATAACTCATTCTCAAATGTGAGTGGAGATATGTACTGTGTAGACAAAACAAAAGAGTATTATTAATTAAGTAAGATATCTAAATATACAGTAACATCTTCACAAGCACTAATAGTAATGAAATTCCTACTCCTGAAGTGAATCCCAAATATTTGCCGACATCTCGTCAGGATTGTCAGGGGTGTACTACAATGGACCGTGAGTTTAACAGTTGGTCTGAGGACTTAGTGTTTTAACAGTTGGCCTCAGGACTTGGTGTTTTAACAGTTGGCGTCAGGGCATTGTGTTTTAACATCTGGTCTGAGGACTTTGTGTTTTAACATCTGGTCTGAGGACTTTGTGTTTTAACACCTGGTCTGAGGACTTTGTGTTTTAACACCTGGTCTGAGGACTTTGTGGTTTAACATCTGGTCTGAGGACTTTGTGTTTTAACATCTGGTCCGAGGACTTTGTGTTTTAACACCTGGTCTGAGGACTTTGTGTTTTAACATCTGGTCTGAGGACTTTGTGTTTTAACACCTGGTCCGAGGACTTTGTGTTTTAACACCTGGTCTGAGGACTTTGTGTTTTAACATCTGGTCCGAGGACTTTGTGTTTTAACACCTGGTCCGAGGACTTTGTGTTTTAACATCTGGTCTGAGGACTTTGTGTTTTAACATCTGGTCTGAGGACTTTGTGTTTTAACAGTTGGCCTGAGGACTCAGTGTTTTAAAATTTGACCTGAAAACTACAAAAATGTTTCAACTTCTGACCTGGGGATTTCACCCGAGGACTGCAGGGTGGTTTTTCTTCTTCAAAATCTGACCAAAAGACTGAAGTATTTCTTTCAACATTCAACCTGTGTAAATAGACACCAGAATAACTAACTTTTATGAAGATTGCATCTATAATGTTATTAATCATTTATCCAATTACCTGTCGAAGGTCAATCCAGATGAAGATAGCTGCTGGTCTCACCAGATGTGGTATCCCTAGCTTAGTCAGTTCCTGTGACATGAACTTATGAGACTCCTTAAGTCGCTGACAATTTGTTAACATGAAGTTGGTCATCCATTCTGAAAGCATATACAGACACTGTCATGATTGGTTTTACATACATACTGATATAATTGATATAAAAATGTCAAAACCAACAAATACACGCAACTATTTGCTCTTTGACTCTACCTAGCCCAGATCTGTCAGGCTTGTCATGATGTTCCTATCTTTACTGAGAAGTTCTCTACACCAAGCCAACTGGGGAGTCGAGGGGTGTACTCCTCACATCACTATACATAAACACTTGAGATTGTTTGATTATAACATAGTGGTATGATTACTAACTCAAGTACTCAAAGACATTTAACATTGTGCATGCGTATCAATTGACTGCATTCATGTCGCCATCTAAACTGGAGAATGATTTTTGGTGTAAAATGGGTCTAAAAATAAATGGATTCTGGGGTTGTCAACATTGGATACACTCCCCTGCCAGAACTGGCCATGGGTCTAGTGGTTTTGAATAAAAACACTATAAATCATAAATATATACCTTCATCAGCCAGTAGTTGGTTTAGAGTCACCTGTGTAGGACTTGATGCACAGAAAAAGAAAGCTATTTTTCCAAGTGCTGAGATTACTTGTTTATTCCAGGAATAAATTGCACCACATCTTAATCCAGACATACAAAAATCCTGTAACCCAATTGAGAAACATTACATTATGTATTACTCTCACAATATGGGTGTTTGCACCCAAGGATCTGGATCAGTGGTTACACACGTCTAGAGGTGAGGATGACAGAGATGCATATGAGGGCCTGGACTCTTAAGATAGATGACATGAGCCTTAAAAAGACAATTTTAATCATGTAGCACTGATAGGTTTATGCTAGTCTAGTGCTACCCTTCATCGAATCTCTTTACGTCTAGCTCAATGAGGTCATGAGATGAAATTTACCATTCATCCACAGCCACCCACACAGTCATTAACATCATGTCTTTGTTAATCAATCACAGAATTCTAACCAATAACGAGTTGGGGGGGGGGGGGGGGGGCAGTTACATAATGTCCAAATATGGTATATTTTTCAGTTGGGGATGCTACTTATGTATTCATTGTTTACATCATTCTAACAGTTGGGTTTACTCATTTGCATGCACAACTTTTGGTTCATGATTGAGTCATTTGATCAGACAGGGTTAGAGATGATTCAATGTCAAGTTTGCATCCAGATTTATGCATGTGTATTTTTTGTATGGTCAATACTTGTACTGAAACATTATTATAACTGAATTATTAATCTAGTTTGCCTAGTTGTTATACCACACAGTTACTAGTGATTACGGAACATATTTCAGTAAGTAAAGGTCCACAACGAAGCATGCAAGTCCTCAGTTATATAGCATACTAACACCATGGCTATGTTTGTAGTGATGACTTGATGATATTCATTATACAACTACCGGTACATCCCTACCTCTTATTTTCACATATACACCAGCATTGAACACTCAAACCTGATCATAATCATTGGTTGTCAGGGGCAACGTGGTATTAGTACAATAACAAGTATAATGCTTCATGAGAAACAAAAAGTAACAGAAAAATGTGACAAAAATGGTTAGATCTTGACCGAATGTGTGCCCTTTATAAATTTCATTTACCAGTAATCTTACATTTACATCCAGTAGGATATCTCTAGCAAATAATCATAGAATATGGCAATTTCAATACCCATTCGTCATCCATATAGCATTTTAAAAATATATTGGGAAAAGATCGCTAGACTATTTATACATACTGTATGTGTAACACTGACATTTTTTTAAAGATAAATATACTGTCTCAAGTTGGCTCATGTCCCCTTAAGCTATATGATCTATTCAAAATTCACTTTCATATCGATGTCAAATTTGATAAAATAGATTTTGTGATTTACCTTTGAAAATCCCCAAATAAAATGTGTTCTTTGTGGATCTGGTAAGTTATCTAAACTCAATACACTCACAAACTTTGTGTCATCTTGGAAAACTGAAAACATGTAGATTTCATCAAGTATCACATGTAATTTATGTCTGCAAGAAAATATAAATGAAGATGAGAACCCAACTTTTAAATTCAACTAGCATAATATGACAGCACCCCACGACACATGAGTGTAAGTGTGGCATACTAGGGGTACTTGCATGAGTGCTTGCAGTGTTCTCTGCGGTCGTACTTTCATGAGTGTAGTAAGTGAAAGTACTGCAGAAAACACTGCAAGCACGAGTGCAAACACCCCCGATCGAGTACCCACACTGGAACTCATGTGGCATGGGGTTCTGTTATTATTACATGTTTTATCTGAAATGGCAAATTTCCATAAAAATCATACAACGTGATTGCACGTTTATTTAACATAATTATACCAGTGCCAGTAACATCAAATTAAGAAAAATCAAGAAAATTAATGGCAATTTTGAGCATTTTGACACAGCAGAACCAGTGACATAGACATGCATGTCGTGACATGGATGTGTGTTGTCATGATGTAGAACAACCAGGGTATAAATTCCATATTTGTTTGTTTGTTCAACTTGGCTTGTGCATATGGTATAATTATCTCTATTTGTATAAGCTTTCCTCTCATTCAGAGTATTCAAACTGTGTCCCTCAAATTGAATTACTGGAAACGTCATAATTATAGTCAGTTGGAAATCAAGGAAATATTGCATGCTCAATCAAATTGTCATACTACCCTGTTAATTCATACACAAGTTCTCTTCTTCCACTTTTGATTGAGAGACAGACATGTTTGGACAAGTACTTTCCCACCTGAAATCACATATATTGAAGCTACTGTTTTCACACCTCCAGTTTACTCAACACCTCCAGCAAATTTGAATCATTCTGTCAGATCCAGTTAGACACTGAAGAAGGACAAACGATTTATTCAAAACATGTCTGTTTCTCAATCAAAGAGAACTTGTGTATGAAATCTTAGCGCTTCCATGACGTGTTCATACTTGTTAATCATTCCAATGAAAATATTTGCAATAATTGTTATAATAATTAACACATACCTTTTTGCAAACTGCAAGCAATCTTTTAAAAGTTGTTCAGAATAAACATCACCCAGAGGATTATGTGGGTTCATCAAAAACAAAACACGTACATTAATATCCTGCAAAGAAAATAGAACTATGATGAAGATAGTTTCTAGGAGTATCATAGCCTACCTGTACACATGTAGGACTAACGCTACTCACTATTTCAAGTCAGGGTTGTTGGTGGCTGAGTGGTTAAACCACTTGCCTCTTACCACTGCAGTCGGGGTTCGAACCTATTCAGTAAAAAGACACTTCACTAATCATACACATTCTCACAAGCCACAGAGTATATTTATCTGCTCGATCTAGACAGTGAGTCTTGGACGGTGTCATAAAAGATGCTGAGGTTTAGAACAGTGGATTATATACTCAGTGTTTTATTTAAGGGCGGTAAGTAGGTAAAATCTACCGGGGTTCCCACATCATTTTACCGGGGTTCCCCACCAAAATTATGATACATTGCATGGGAAGCACTACCAGTTTTACCTCTTTCCCCCTTTCTGTTACCGGGGTTCCCAAACCTTAGCAAAAACACTATATATTACTGTACCTGTTTCTGAGCTCTTAGCAGTGCTTCTTCTAATACACTCACTGTCAGTTGGAATGGTTCACCATTTCCGTCAGCACTCTTGTATAATATGAAGTCAATGATAAAAGTATTCAATATTTTTTTTGCATATACATGATTTACAAACTGTAATGATGAAATCATGTGGATATGGTGTGTTGAATCAGAATGTCCATGGCAATACATTGGTGTAGTACCATAGTTATTATCAGCAAGATCCCTACAATAGTGCTGTATTGAAATGCAGCGTGCTCACTTCAGGTAGGTCGCAGCCACTTCCATTTTGCTGTTGTAATCAAGTGCGTTCGAGAGAGATAGTGCATACAGCGACATGCGACATGTGATCTAGCAAAAGCACACAAGTTTCCGTCTTTGAAAATACGTGCGTAGAGATATATTAGTTGCATTCAGTGTTTCTAAATGAAATAATCTTGAGCAATATTGACAGTCATACGATCAACTCTCAAGTCTTCTGAAAGTACTTTTACTAGATCGCAAGCCGGGGCATGCTGTATCGCGAATGTGATCAGTTCAATCGATAATAACTGCAAAACGGAAGTGACTGCAATGGAAGAGAGCGTGCCGCGAGCCGCAAAACATTTCAAATAGCACTATTTGGTTTCATTATGTTGTCGACAAATTCCAGTAATTGATTTACTAAAAAGTACAAACCAATATCAATAACCGTAAATTAAACCTAATGACCGTGTAAAGACAGTTTAATGTTGGATCCAAAAGATACAATTTATACTTATTTGTATACATGTGCAATAAATGGGTGCAAAAGCTATCGGGGGGGGGGGGGGGGGGGGGGGGGATATATTTCACAGGTTAGCTTTGCATGTATCAATTGTACATCTGGCAACTACTAGTAGAACAATTAGGTTTGTGTATGTGTACAAGCTGTACATCTGGCAACATCTGGCAATGCCATTGCCTGACAATATATTTGCATATTGTATAATAACTTCATCTGGTATGCTGGTGTACAGTCATCTGGTGTTGTAATGTATACATTACCTGACTGGTAAGATCTGCATGTACCAGTTGTACATCTGCTAATCTCTGTACATCTTTCTGAACTGAGGCATAGTATGGCGTGGAAATCAACCACGCATCTATTGAAAATAACAGACACACAACATAATTGAAAATAATCTCACTTACAGACCTAAAATAAATCAACGATGCATATTGAAATCAAGTCACAAAATAAATCGATCAATCAATCAATCAATATCAATCAGGTGTTCAATATAAGTAGTTTATTTACCCAAATGTGTAAATGAAAATGATTACAAAACCTTGGTAACAAAACACAAAAGAGAGAAAGGGAAATGGGGAGTCAAGAAAGAGCTTAGAGCTAGTCTAGCATGAAAAATGTTTTATTTTGACTCACTGTGAATTCAAAGAAACAGTTTTGTGTTTAAATCTTGTTTCATCCAACAGTAATGTTGATTTGTGTTCACATACATGTATCAGAGATTACTTGCACTGGTGCACATGCATACTAGTGGTATTTTCACTACAGTGCAATACCGAAAACATTATTGCATACCTGCATGCAAATGAGGATGCGATCATTCAATACACACAAATTCGCACGATCACGCTGTATGATCTTTATGGAAATTTGCCTTTTCAGATAAACAAAATGCAATAATAACAGAACCCAACGCCATGTGAGTTCCAGTGTGGGTACTCAGGGGTATTTGCACTTGTGCCTGTAATGTTTTCTGGTGCACTTTCAGTCACTACGCTCATGGAAGTTCGAGCGCAAAGAACATTGCAAATACCCCAAGTACGCCACACTGGGACTAGCGCATCATGGGGTTCTGTTATATTATTTTATATGATTAGGGATGACGTGGGAGATGTAAAAGACATCATGACGCCTAATTGAAACTCTATAGTCACTCTGGTTTGATAGTAATTGAAACTCTATAGTCACTCTGGTTTGGTAGTATATCCCCTAGCAAACATAAAGTAGTCAAGATTTGTCTTGATTTACTATATAGAATTATACAATAACCAAAGTTGTTAAAAGTTAATACTCTTAAAAAAAAATACAAAGTATGGCATTCTGATCCATGTTGTAATTATAAAAGTTAATAATTGTAATTAAGATATAAAGGTGTTGTTACCTTTTGCATTACAGAGTACTTGAGCCAAAGCTGCTATACAAGGCCCACAACCATTTAAAATTACCAACTGATGAAATAAAACAGTACAAGTAAACACAAAGTTGACAATTTTCTTTCAAGTTCGTTAAAAAATCCTATGCATTTTTGTTTTGTAACTGATTGATTGAATTTACCATATTATTTGTGTAGCATTCCATGGATATATATAGAATGTGGTTACAAGCAATATAACATAATTTCAAGGTTATCGTTCATTGTCCACACAATAACAAAAATTTTACATATTTGTTATCTTTTTGCAATGTACCAAGTTACAAATGTGGACTTGGTATATGTTATTTCACATTGATTTTTTAAGTAGGAAGCCATCATAAAATTATTTTGTCAATTAAAAATCCAAAATAAATACCCAACCCAACCAATCACACTACTCTACAACCATAATTTTTACTTCCAGTCCAGATATTTCACCCAAACAGCACTCCTAGTGGCCAAGTTGAATAAATCTTTTGTTTTTTCGTGATCACTGGACTATTCTATTTTACTTTTGCCATTATTATCACTGATTGTACAAAGACATTTACAACACAAAATAATATGATCACTTATTTGACATAAAAATATAATTATAAGATTTATACTTACATTAGCAGGATCTAGTGGTTGGTAAACATTGGAATGTTTGTTCAAAAATGAAGTCATTGATGTCTTTAATTCTGGCATACCAGTGTACGGTTGATACCGTAATAGTTCATTAGAACTCACTTTAAACGGATTATCCAGCTGAGATAACTAGAGGGAAAAAATACAATGTGAACTTTAAAATGGCATATACTTCATGATTAATATTCATAATTACTTCACTTAAACCGTGCACTAGTCAGGTTCAACATAAAAGTTGGAATATATACTCTGGTCATTCTACATCATGAAAATGCATGTCTATATCACTGGTCACTGGTTCTTCTGTGTTCGAAATATGAGTCAGAACGTTCAGAATTGCCATTATTTTCCCTGATTTTTTCTTTGATATTAATGGTGATGCCATGGTATAATTATGTTGTTCTCCAATATTTTTCTTCATGCATCTGGAAAATACTTGTGACCTATGGGTTGTCACTACTTGTCTAGCAACTCATAGTGATAAAGACCCCCTATTAGGCCACTCATATTTTTCTTGGCCGAATGAAGAAAAATACTGGGGAATAACAGATATCTAACTGTTCTTTTGAATTCAGATATACATATACATCCTCCTCCCATCAGAAAATTATCAACCTGAGCCATGATTCAATTGTCTAGATTTGGACAGAAATACATATCAATCAATCAATCAATCAATCAATCAATCAATCAATCAATCAATCATATATTCAGAAATGCATACATTTGAATCAATAACTCAACATTAAATATTCAGAAATGTATACTACAGCATATGAATCAATAAATCAATCAATCAGTCAATCAATTGATCAATCATGTGTACAGAAATCATGCATACATATGAATAAAGAAATCAACATCAAATGTACAGAAATGTATACAGCATATGTAGGAATGAATCAATAAATCAATCAATGAAATTGAAGTAGCACCAAACTCAAAGAAATAATTCTGTTCAGTGGCACTGAGTAGTCAGACCACACTAAAGGGTTTGTTAACCAAATGTGTTTTCAGTTTCACAATGAATCGATCCAGACTGGAGTCCATGATATGAAGTAAAAGTTCACTTCCAAACTGCTGTCGTTTACAAAAGTGTAAAGTGACAGCAATGTGCCTAGGTAAAGGTCTAGAGGTAGTGACAGATATAAATAAGAACTGAATGGTCTCAACAAAACTCAACTCAAAGGGTTTCCAAAGTTCTAACTGGCTTTCACCCTGATGTCCAAGCATCATCAGATCACCCAGTAAATAACTTTTACACCTACCTTCTCTGCTACTAAATCATGTGATATAATATTTTCAGCTGTACCTAAATTGATAATTCCCTACAAAAACAAAAAAGAAGTACCTAAAATTGAAACTCCACCCAAAAAATTTGAAATTTATATTCTATAATTAATTCTATAGTGGGGATAATGATGTGTTGTCTTTATATAGGAGCAATGCATTCTGGTAAATAAACAATGGTAGCAGCTTTGATGTCATTGCTTGCCTTAGCACTATGTGAAAATTTGAAGCAGGTATAGCTCCTATCACCGTTTACATCTCACAATTCCTTTCCTCAGTGTAGCCATCAGACTCTATTTGCCAATAGGCCATTCCAGACTGCAACAGGAAATTGAGAATACAGCGCCCTCGCTCAAATTGGGGGTATCATCACCTCATAGTATCGTTTCTTAAAAGCTTTGTTCCTTGTATTCTGTAGAAGTGTAAATCAGGGATGTTTTTCATATTGTTCAGACATCGAGGAAAGCAGCAGTGTTCTATGATTAACTGAGTAACCTATACCATGTATAGTATATCCCCAAGGTACACACAGACAGGAAGTAGAGTGCCACCATGGCAAATTTTGGAAAGGCCTATTGGTGTAACTTTGATAGAGGTCAGAGAGGTCATGTGATGCAGGGTTGTGAACAAGACTTTCCTTTGTCCTCTAAGCAAATGAAATACAGGTATAATAATAACCAGCCACACTTTACCACCCCACCCCCCCCCCCACCCCCGTCCCCAAACCCCCAATTACTATAAAATGATGCCTCTAATACACATTAACAATGACAATTAAATTCACAACTTCTTATTAAACTGAATTTCATATATGTTTGTTTCTCTGCCAACTATAATGCTTTGAAAGATGTGTTTTGTTGAGATGTGATAAACTAAAGAACAGAAAAACATAAAAATCATACTTACCTGTGGATTTTTCTCTTTGTGGTATTTATTTTGCTGCCATGCTGATGCTCCATGTTCTAATATAACACTTGTTTTAAGATAATTGTCTCCACGCTGTGATAGTAATGAGTCATCTGTCCCACTATCCTTATCACTCAAAACCAGTTTATCCATGGTTATGTTACTATTGTAATGTCTAAACAATTATAGATAAGTCGAGAAATAAAAACATTAAAGGGGAACACAACTGCAGAAAATAAAAGGTATTTCCATAAAATGTCGGTTCTGGAGATTGATGTATTTTATTTTCGCATCATGTAATTTTCAGTCGGTTGCCATGACACACTAAATTGAATTTCTTTTTCACCTCTGTATTGTACAATCAGTGATGCACCATTGAGATTAGTTTTAGCATATCTGAATATTCATTAGATGAACACTGAATATTTATGACTCCTAAGAACATAACACTAGTAATGGTGCATCATTGAAAGAACAATAGGGCCTCGAGAGGTGAAAACAGTGTGTTTCTTGGAAACCGATGAATATTATGTGATCATGTGATCTGGAATTTTAAATAACTCTCCCAGAGAACCCAATTGGTATTTCCTTTAGTGGCGTTCTCCTTTTAATAAATGAATAAATTATCTGCTTTTAATATATGATTTCAGAGTCAATATGATTGGTTTTATAATGGGTATAATGATATAAGTGAAAGAGGTAGAATTTCTGAGTTGGAGGGAATCATTCTGGAAATTGTGACTTTTTCATGTGTATAGGACAGAGAATGTGTACTGTACATGCTGATTATTATATCGCATGTTATGAGTTATATATCTGTACATAATTAGTAATAAATAAATATTTCAGAAGGTTTTTTAGGAATATGACAAAATATGATCTACATCTGCATACAGGCTACCCCCCTATGCCTTAAAAAGTGGAATAATTTGACAACTGCTGATATGAAGTTAGGAATCAACAACAGAGGTTCAGTCTATTTCATAAACTGATTGATATATTGATGAGAAGTGAGATTGCTGTGACTTGCATATTATATTACTAATTTGCATAACTAAAGATTTTTACCAGAAAGATTTATTATCAATAGTTGCTAATAATCTCACAGATTATAAATTATATTGAAAATCTTCAAATCGTGGGGTGGGGGAGGGGTATCCAGCACATGTAATGAGAAAATCAGTGTTAAACTCCCCAAACACCACATCTGTATCAGTTGAAAGGGCCATCCCTAGTGTGGAATGGGTATAAATTCGTGAAAGTTACATACATAGTAACGAAATACACCAAACAATAGGAGGTGAAAGGTCGTCTACTTCCTTGAATGAAATATGCCGAGTCATCCTTTCCATAGTTTACCTACGAGGTAAACAGGCGAGCCAGGGCTCGTCTGGACATTCGTCTGCGCAGCCTGTCTGCGCATATTTATCGTGCATTCACATAGAAATCCTACTTTGGTCTAGATATTCATAGAATTTGATGCTTTTATAGAGTTTGGATCTTTAAATACAACATAACAAACATTATTATGAATAAGGCTCTCTGAGAAGTGGAAATTCCAGGAAATGTTCCGAAAGAATTACAACATCTTTGTCGATTGATCACAGAGTGCATCGTGACTTATCCAAGTGACATATTTTCGATACGTAAAGTGACATGGACAGATTTTACGTTGCAGGGCTTCAATGCCTTCATCTGTGTAGAATTTAATAACAAATCGAATGATGTATGTGACATGCTTAGCCAGTGCGTCTTTCTCTTAGCCCAGGCCGTTTTATGACTGGTATGTTTTCTTCACGGAAGTGAAACTGAGAAATCTGAAAACGAACATCGACCAAACAAAACGGTATTATGAAAAATCTCACATAAAACTATGTTTTTTGAAGGTACAAAACATGCGAGTATAGGTAACTTGTAGATTGTACTGTGACTTTGGAACATTTGTACATGTAGCATTCTAAAAATAACACTGCATTGTTATATAGATAGCATCTCGAAGGATCTAGGAACACATGAAATAGCGCGCCATTTGACGTGATTCAACTCTGACCGTATGCAAATCAGATCGAATGTCCAGACTGTATACATGTAAAGCCAGGGCACCTGTTTTCATCACGTGACATGACGGTCACACTGTCATAATTATATACCACATCCATTTTAATACCAAAATTTAGCACATGACGCAGAGTGTGAGAGAGAAATGACGATTGTGAATGACCTACTTTGGTTACACGACCTTGAAGTTGAACACGAGCATATAGATGAAGTTGGATCATAGAGATCGAGTCACCGGGATCAAGTCGACCTTATATACGTACCTCCACTGCCGCCTTGACTTGTCAATGACTATATATAGCCCGAGCCACCACTCCGTCGCTGATTGGTCGACCAAAAACAGCGAATTTGACAAACTATAATTTATGTTCAAGCATAATAAACGTGCTCTTTCTATGGATGGTGCAAGTGCAGATATAGTACTGCAAGCGAGCCAAGGGATGTATATCGAAGCCCGCCCCCAAGCGGTCAGAAGAAGCTCCACCCCGCTGCCAGGTATGTACTTACACAGGTACTCGAAACAATCTGTATGATTTTTTTTTAAATATCTATAGTAAACATTTTTTTTTTAAATCATACAAATTGTCTTATTTACTATACATATTTTTTTTAAATCATACATATATTGATTCGAGTACCTGTGGGTACTTACGACGTCGTAAGGCTGGAAGGCTTTCGACTCGTCGGTTTACTAATTAATAGTAGGGAGGCCAGAAGCTGTGTGAAATGTTGCGACATCGACACGACGCGCTGCACACTACAGATTTCTCAAAAATTTGAGAGCGTGTATCTTGATTTGTAGTTCATGTATTTGAAAACAAATTATATCACTCGACAGGGAATAAATAATTCTATAATTGTGCCAATTTTCACCAAATAAATCCGCTTGCAAATATAACTACGCTGGCAGTAAAAATGACATCTGGTGCCGAGCGCGCCTTCCCGACGAACTCACACTAAAATTCGCCCTGAGACGGCACGCACTTTGAGCAATCTGCTGGTACGTACCCTTCAATAGTATCGTTGTCCACATGTGTTCCTGTTAACGTAGGATAACCATATTTGGCAAAAGGTTTATGGACCAAACCACTTTGATGTAGGTGTTAACTATTTGTGAAACGTGGTTGCAGTTTTTGCATGAGAGAAGGGTGAGTAAAGCTGCAAAAATATTTCGGTTTTTTGTGTGTTTTCCATTTTTTTTTCAGAAAATAGTTACCACTCTTATAAATTTTAACATTCGAACTTAGTCTACATGAAATATGATGAAATTCTGATGAGAAGAACACGTGTTGCTTGAGCATAAACTTTTACATACTTTTCAGTGCACTGACTACGGAAGGCAAATATGGCGGCCGGCTGTAGTCGTGGGTGGTACATTCAGCGAGTGGGATTGACGGAGACAAAATGCCTTCGCTTGAAGATATTATAGCGAGTCTCCCAAGCAGCAGTCGATGTAAGTACTCTTTTGAACATGTATGGTCCTTGTGAATGATTTTAAGATGTGATGTTGTGAATCTAGTCCCTTTTTGGAGACGAAATCTGCGACGTTATAGTTTATTTTGGTGAACAGCGCCCTCACACACAAATTTGAAATCATTTGTCAATAGATTTTCATACACTTTTGAAGTTGTTTGTTGTGAGGACAGTTGTTTCTAATTTCCCTTTCATTGAAAAATATAAGTTCAGAGTGATGTTTTACTTAATTTTACATGTGTATAGTTACACAGTGATCGTAGTATTTGCAGTAAAGGTAGGTAAAATCTACCTGAATTCCCTGTGTATTAATTTTTACCTGCAAGTGCAAGCAAGGTGAAAATGCATTCCTTACTAAAATTATGGCACATGGTATGTTTGACTGTGTTACTGGATATCCATACTTTATTACTCGCACCTTTGTGAAAACTTTGTGACATCACTTATAATGGTATTTTTCTGTATTCTTGCAGCTAATTTGACATTGTCAAATTTGACATATAGAGTACTCAGCAATGTTATTATTGATGTTCAGGCTCATGGATTGCCAGTAAAGTCAACATTGCCAGGTATCCTACAGTCCATATGCACAGATGTCATTCAACCACTTAATATTTCCAGTTTGATGAGAAAAATAAAAAGTCTAAAAGAAAAAGAAATGATGTCTGGGAAGTTTACATTGATGGACCAGCCTGCCACAGAGGTGCAACCGAAATGTGAGATAATTGGTGAAACATGGCCCGGCTCTTAATGACAGTGGATAAATTGGTTCATTTAGATTTTACCCCAGATTTCAAGCTCATTAATAAGATAATCGTGGAACTGTACAATTTTAAGTAGAAACACAATTATGAATGGACAGACATTTGTGTATGGCTGAAGTGTATTTTTGATTTGGAATAGAAATAAAGATGTTGAAACTGGGTACCTCACGTGTACGTGTAGAGTCATTTCACAGTTTTTTCTTCACTTTTTTTAATATTCAAAGTTAAGAAATATTAATTTTCCTGCTGAGTACAGCAATGTCCTCTGTTGATTTAATAGTTTACTACTGCCTTGAGAATTCCAGAAAGTTTCATAGAGCTCTTGTGTACACTTCCAGAATTATCTTCGTGTAAAATGAGAGAAAGTCAATAATCGCAACATTTTCATATTGATCACATTTTAATATTTCATTGAAAATGCACAGGACATTAGAATACCTTCCCATTACAATATATTGTTTATTTTAACTATACAGATATCATTCTATCTGGTAAATTGCTGTAGCAAATTTCATTCACTTTAATGTTATAGAAGCAAAGTTACAGCATTTTGAAAACTTGAAAAAGTCACATATATCAGCGCGGTGCCGCGGCGGCCATTTTGAAAAATAATGATGATATTTTGGGATTTTGACCATATTATTCGTTCTAAAATTATAAGTTATTTTCTTTCAACTTAATTTCTTTCTATAAACATGCTATAATTGTATTAAAATATGGAATTTGGGATGTGTTGTTATATTGAAAGTGTCTCAAATCTGGTCTTAAATGTCCAAGTAGACTGCTCATTTGACAACATTTTGAAATATTTGCAAAAAATGTCTAAAAAATTATGCGTTTTTGAGGTACTAAAAATGCCGTAACTTTTGAAATATTGCATCATTTTCCTCCATTTTTGTTTTATTGTGATTCCTATAAGTTTATCTTTCTTATTGAGCAATCATTTTGCCTTAGTATCATTGTTTTAAAAATGGTCTGGCCTCCCTATTAATAGTTTGTTAGACTAACTATATGTTTACATTTATAATAAGTTAGTATGACAATATTGATATAAATATATATGATTATCACACGTAGGAACAAGATGGTTGTTTGTAAGCGAACACACTACACAGCTATACAGCGCGATTACCCGTGTGGACTTTGCTCGCAGTGTGTGTCACCCTATGGCGGTAGACCTGCTCCAGGAGTAGGAAGAGCCATGGTGTCAAAGTTCAAGCCACGGGAATACTGTAGTCACTTGTGAACTAATATTCTAGCTATTCAAGGGTGGTCACGGGGGTGGTCATTACACACACACACACACACACACACACACACACACACACACACACAAAAAAAATAATGGCGTTATTAGGCGTTTACGACTATTAAAAAAAAATAGCGTAATCCATTGGTGTTTGGAAAAGATTATATTGAATATTCGTAAACACCCAATATTGCCATTATTATGACCATAATATTACATAGATTAGTAATTTTATCAGTTCACATGTGATTGTGCATGGGGGGTTAGGGAGCCGTCTTATTTAAGATCTGGGGTCGGAGGAATAGAGGGTGGGGGGGGGGGGGGGGTTCAAAAACGGGGGAGTGAGAGAGAGGTACTCAAAACCCGGGATCGGAGTGAAAGGGGGGGGGGGCTACTAAAGTTTTATGCAGTACTATTACTACCTTGACATGTTAAAATAGCATCAGAAAGCATTCTTTTAGTTATCAAATAAGCAATTCATATCATTTTCAATATTCAATAAATTAAATCCATTTATTATTACATGTGTGTGAAGGTTACTTATAATAAGTTAATTTTAAGAAGACCACAAAAGAAAAATAAACGGTATCAACAAAAAACTCAACTCAAAGTGTTTCAAAAACGTCTGACTAGTTTCACCCTGTTAACAGAGTATCATCAGGTCAGTTATTTTAAATAATAATAAATATACTTAAAATATATACAAACTATTAATTTCATAAGAAATATTACAATTAGCACTGTGGAAATAACTAACAAAGTTAGCTTCACATTCTGGTTAATTTGCATACATCATTTACGTCAGCACCTTGGATGAAGACCATCGACTGAGTTGATGTAAACATAAACAAAACTTGTGACAATTCCTCAGACTTGACTCTGCGCATGCTGATCGTTATCTACCGGGTTAGTTACTTTTACTACAGTGGAATTACGGAGCTCTGTATCTGTTGACTTGCACACATAACAGTTTAAGGTATACTGTATTTGTAGGAAGGGCATCTAGGATTGCGATATTCGAGTTTTCAGAAGAATCCACGAACCACCAGTTATCAACCACTAGTCCATCATTGTAGTAACACAATCGACTATTTATATCAACATAATTATTAGTTTTCTGAGCTTGTACATCTTATTGTGGTACAACTTGTTGCTGATGTCTCCTCGAAAACCATTGCTTGATTTTGTACATACGTCCTTCAAACCATTTACAGACGGGTAGACATCCTGAAATTGGTTCGTCCTTATTATCAGATTTCGTTTCTGTGTGCTTGGTAGTAGAAGTTTCGGGAAGATCAACGATAGCGTTGTCAGGTTTTCTTTCTTGGAGTGGTTTTGATACTTTGCCTTTTCCCTTCTTAGATCCCTTGCCTTTCGACTCTCTCTTCTTTTCCTGTATTCTTTCTGTGATTATCTTTTCCCACTCCTCCCGTGCAGTACGACTGGTGGAAGCTCCCTCATCAAAGTCGCCATCACCATTACCTGTTCTTCTCCACCCCGACAGTGTCTTAGAAGAATTCACTTGTATAAATACAGGTTTATCTTGAAGATGAATTTTTTCAGAATATTCACATCCATCTTCGTCCACCTTCATTTCTTTAACTAGGTATGGAATCGCCATGGTAACAACTAGAGTTACGTATGCAAAACTGTTTTAGGACATTGGCTTGTATCGCACGGAAGCAGTCGTCGAACAGACAGAAGTGAATTTGTTTATGAGTTCGAACGCGTTTCGACGAAAGTTTGGCGCGTTTGTGTGGAAATCTTCCATGTTCGAATAGTACTCTTTCAAGAAAAAAAAAGTTTGCGAATTTTATTTGACAACCAGCTGCGATATATGACACACATCGTTTGTAACTTGGTAACATTGACAACAAGTGAACGGTCTGATATGCTCGGCTTTCTACTACAAAAATATGCAGGTGTAGGAACTTGTGTTTTTACGGTTGATGTTTGGAAGAATATGCGAGGTGGAAGAATGTAGTAGGATCGTCAAATTTTGTCATGATATGATTAGTTCTCTCTCTCTCACATTCTCTCTCTCTCTCTCTCTCTCTCTCTCTCTCTCTCTCTCTCTCTCTCTCTCTCTCTCTCTCTCTCTCTCTCTCTCTCTTTAAAGGTAAATTTAGATTACCACGCTACTATACTATCATGTGAATTAAATTTATCAGAATCCTACATAGTCTCACAGTAGTTATCAAATAACCAATTCATGCTATTTTCAATTTTTAATAAATTAAATCCATTTATTAATACATGTATTTAAAGATTACTGTGATAATAAGACCACAAAAGAAAAATAAACGGCATCAACAAAACTCAACTCAAAGTGTTTCAAAAACGTCTGACTAGTTTCACCCTGTTAACAGAGTATTATCAGGTCAGTTATTTTAAATAATAATAAATATACTTAAAATATATACAAACTATTAATTTCACAACAAATATTAAAATTAGCACTGTGGAAATAACAGTAACAAAGTTAACTTCACATTCCGGTTAATTTGCATACATCATTTACGTCAGCATCTTGGATGAAGACTATTGACTGAGTTGATGTAAACATCAATAAAACTTGTGACGATTCCTCAGACTTGACTCTGCGCATGCTGATCGTTATCTACCGGGTTAGTTACTTTTACTATAGTGGAATTACTGAGATCTATATCTGTTGACTTGCTCACATAACAGTTTATGGTATACTGTATTTGTAGGAAGGGCATCTAGGATTGCGATATTCGATGTTTTCAGAAGAATCCACGAACCACCAGTTATCAACCACTAGTCCTTTCTGGTAGTAACACAATCGACTATTTATATCAACATAATTATCATTTTCTGAGTTTGTACGTTTTACTGTGGTACAACTTGTTGCTGATGTCTCCTCGCAAACCATTGCTTGATTTTGTACATACGTCCTTCAAACCATTTACAGACAGGTAGACATCCTGAAATTGGTTCGTCCTTATTATCAGGTTTCGTTTCTGTGTTCTTGGTTGTAGAATTTTCGCGAAGATCAACGACATCGTTGTCAGGTTTTCTTTCTTGCAGCGGTTTTGATACTTTGCCTTTTCCCTTCTTAGATCCCATGCCTGTCGACTCTCTCTTCTTTTTCTGTATTCTTTCTGAGATTATCTTTTCCCACTCCTCCTGTGCAGTACGACTGGTGGAAGCTCCCTCATCGAAGTCGCCATCACCATTACCTGTTCTTCTCCACCCCGACAGTGTCTTAGAAGAACTCACTGGTATAAATACAGGTTTATCTTGAAGATGAATTTTTTCAGAATATTCACATCCATCTTCGTCCACCTTCATTTCTTTAACTAGGTATGGAATCGCCATGGTAACAACTAGAGTTATGTATGCAAAACTGTTTGAGGAGCTTGGCTTGTAACGCACGGATGCAGTCGTCGAACAGACAGAAGTGAATTTGTTTATGAGTTCGAACGCGTTTCGACGAAAGTTTGGCGCGTTTGTGTGGAAATCTTCCATGTTCGAATTGTCCTCTTTCAAGGAAAACAAAACGTTTGCGAACTTTATTTGACAACCAGCTCCGATATATGTATGACACATCGTTTGTAACTTGGTAACATTGACAACAAGTGCACGGTCTGATATGGTCGGCTTTCTTCTTTATGTTTAGATTCCAAAAATATGCATGTGCAGGAACTTGTGTTTTTATGGCTAATGTTTGCAGGAATGGCGAAGTGGAAAAATGTAGTAGGATCTCTCTCTCTCTCTCTCTCTCTCTCTCTCTCTCTCTCTCTCTCTCTCTCTCTCTCTCTCTCTCTCTATACACTATTGTGTATTGTATTGTTTTTAAGGAGTCATTTCAATGTTTGTATGTTTCATTTCCATTTTTCACTAATCTTTCTTCAATCACGTGACCAGAGTTCTTTACCTACCGACATGTTGAAGTTTTGAAATCGAGGACCACAATGGAAATAAGTTTTAATTGCTCTGTTGTGTTACCCTCGGCAATACTTTTAAATGTATGTTTTTACTTTATTTTATTGCCAAATAAATTAAAATTAAAATTAAAAAATCCTCCCTCTCCCCCCCCCCTCTCTCTCTCTCTCTCTCTCTCTCTCTCTCTCTCTCTCTCTCTCTCTCTCTCTCTCTCTCTCTCTCTCTCTCTCTCTCTCTCTCTCTCTCTCTCTCTCTCTCTCTCTCTCTCTCTCTGTTAAATTTAAATTACCACGCTATTATACAATCATGTGGGATTAAAATAAATTTATTAGAATCCCACATAGTCTCACATCAGTTATCAAATAACCAATTCATATCATTTTCAATATCAAATAAATTAAATCCATTTATTAATACATGTACGGAAAGATTACTATTATAATAAGTTAATTTTAAGAAGACCACAAAAGAAAAATAAACGGTATCAACAAAACTTAACTCAAAGTGTTTCAAAAACGTCTGACTAGTTTTACCCTGTTAACAGAGTATTATCAGGTCAGTTATTTTAGATAATAATAAATATACTTAAAATATATACAAACTATTAATTTCACAAGAAATATTACAATTAGCACTGTGGAAATAACAGTAACAAAGTTAACTTCACATTCCGGTTAATTTGCATATATCATTTACGTCAGCACCTTGGATGAAGACCATCGACTGAGTTGATGTAAACATCAACAAAACTTGTGACGATTCCTCAGACTTGACTCTGCGCATGCTGATCGTTATCAACCGAGTTAGTTACTTTTACTACAGTGGAATTACTGAGATATGTATCTGTTGACTTGCTCACATAACAGTTTATGGTATACTGTATTTGTAGGAAGGGCATCTAGGATTGCGATATTCGAGTTTTCAGAAGAATCCACCAACCACCAGTTATCAACCACTAGTACATCATGGTAGTAACACAGTCGACTATTTATATCAACATAATTATCACTTTTCTGAGTTTGTACATCTTATTGTGGTACAACTTGTTGCTGATGTCTCCTCGCAAACCATTGCTTGATTTTGTAAATACGTCCTTCAAACCATTTACAGACAGGTAGACATCCTGAAATTGGTTCGTCCTTATTATCAGATTTCGTTTCTGTGTGCTTGGTAGTAGAGTTTTCGGGAAGATCAACGACAGCGTTGTCAGGTTTTCTTTCTTGCAGTGGTTTGGATACTTTGTCTTTTCCCTTCTTAGATCCCTTGCCTTTCGACTCTCTCTTCTTTTTCTGTATTCTTTATGTGATTATCTTTTCCCACTCCTCCTGTGCAGTACGACTGGTGGAAGCTCCCTCATCAAAGTCGCCATCACCATTACCTGTTCTTCTCCACCCCGACAGTGTCTTAGAAGAACTCACTGGTATAAATACAGGTTTATCTTGAAGATGAATTTTTTCAAAATATTCACATCCATCTTCGTCCACCTTCATTTCTTTAACTAGGTATGGAATCGCCATGGTGACAACTAGAGTTACGTATGCAAAACTGTTTGAGGAGCTTGGCTTGTATCGCACGGGTGCAGTCGTCGAACAGACAGACGTGAATTTGTTTATGAGTTCGAACGCGTTTCGACGAAAGTTTGGCGCGTTTGTGTGGAAATCTTCCATGTTCGAATTGTCCTCTTTCAAGGAAAACAAAACGTTTGCGAACTTTATTTGACAACCAGCTCCGATATATGTATGACACATCGTTTGTAACTTGGTAACATTGACAACAAGTGCACGGTCTGATATCCTTGGTTTTCTACTTAACGTGTAGATTACAAAAAGATGCATTTGTAGGAACTTGTGTTTTTATGGCTGATGTTTGTACGAATGTGCGAAGTGGAAGAATGTAGTAGGATCGTCAAATTTTGTCATACGATTAGTTCTCTCCCCCCATCCCCCCCCCTCTCAATATCAAATAAATTAAATCCATTTATTAATACATGTACGGAAAGATTACTATTATAAAAAGTTAATTTTAAGAAGACCACAAAAGAAAAATAAACGGTATCAACAAAACTTAACTCAAAGTGTTTCAAAAACGTCTGACTAGTTTTACCCTGTTAACAGAGTATTATCAGGTCAGTTATTTTAGATAATAATAAATATACTTAAAATATATACAAACTATTAATTTCAAAAGAAATATTACAATTACCATTGTGGAAATAACAGTAACAAAGTTAGCTTCACATTCTGGTTAATTTGCATACATCATTTACGTCAGCACCTTGGATAAAGACCATCGACTGAGTTGATGCAAACATCAACAAAACTTGTGACAGTTCCTCAGACTTGACTCTGAGCATGCTGATCGTTATCAATCGAGTTAGTTACTTTTACTACAGTGTAATTACTGAGATCTGTATCTGTTGACTTGCACACATAACAGTTTATGGTATACTGTATTTGTAGGAAGGGCATCTAGGATTGCGATATTCGAGTTTTCAGAAGAATCCACGAACCACAAGTTATCAACCACTAGTCCTTTCTGGTAATAACACAGTCGACTATTTATATCAACATAATTATCAGTTTTCTGAGCTTGTACATCTTATTGTGGTACAACTTGTTGCTGATGTCTCCTCGCAAACCATTGCTTGATTTTGTACATACGTCCTTCAAACCATTTACAGACAGGTAGACATCCTGAAATTGGTTCGTCCTTATTATCAGCTTTCGTTTCTATGTGCTTGGTAGTAGAATTTTCGGGAAGATCAACGACAGCGTTGTCAGGATTTCTTTCTTGCACTGTTTCTGTTACTTTGCCTTTTCCCTTTTTAGATCCCTTGCCTTTCGAATCACTCTTCTTTTTCTGTATTCTTTCTGTGATTATCTTTTCCCACTCCTCCTGTGCAGTACAACTGGTGGAAGCCCCCTCATCAAAGTCGCCATCACCATTACCTGTTCTTCTCCACCCCGACAGTGTCTTAGAAGAACTCACTGGTATAAATACAGGTTTATCTTGAAGATGAATTTTTTCAGAATATTCACATCCATCTTCGTCCACCTTCATTTCTTTAACTAGGTATGGAATCGCCATGGTAACAACTAGAGTTATGTATGCAAAACTGTTTGAGGAGCTTGGCTTGTAACGCACGGATGCAGTCGTCGAACAGACAGAAGTGAATTTGTTTATGAGTTCGAACGCGTTTCAATGAAAGTTTGGCGCGTTTGTGTGGAAATCTTCCATGTTCGATTTGTCCTCTTTCAAGGAAAACAAAACGTTTGCGAACTTTATTTGACAACCAGCTACGATATATGTATGACACATCGTTTGTAACTTGGCACATTGACAACAAGTGCACGGTCTGATATGCTCGGCTTTCTATTTTATGTGTAGATTACAAAAATATGCATGTGTAGGAACTTGTGTTTTTATGGCTGATGTTGGCAAGAATGGGCGAAGTGGAAGAATGAATAGTAGGATTGTCAAATTTTGTCATGATATGAGTCACACACACACACACACGATTGCGATTCATCGTACCAATTTCCACTCGTCCCATTTTCAACCCGTCCCTCTCTTTCAAAATCGCGCAGTGAAGTAATTTGCAGAGCTTTCCAGTATCGTGAGTAGTATGGTTTACGCATGCGTGCACCAAAAAATAAGCGGGAAAGAACTGATAGAAGCGTATGTATGGCTTATTTGTGGCCATCGTTCATCAATTTCTATCCGACCAAAAAACTTACTATTGCATCTTCTCAGCCTAAGATTCAAATGATAAACAAAGTTTGGTGAAGATTATTGTAACAATTCCTGGAAGCCAGCGAAAATGTATTAGGATTAGTGTGATGGTGTTACCATTGCATTAGGTGATTTTAGTCACGAGACGTTACTGTACTGAGACGTAAAAAACCGTGCCTCTAATTTATATTGACTTTTCAGTTTGGTTTATCCCCATCGTTTTGGTAAGGGTGAACCTATTTATTTTTCAGTTTCTCATTATCCAACCGACTCAAATTTTCTGCTTCGACATCAAAATAAGAAAATATTATAATTTTCGCCAGCCCTAATATTTTGCGAAACAGCGCCATCTCTGGCAAGAATAAGTAAGTGTCTGGACTGTCTACGTCTACGTCATCTACAGTCGTGGCGGCGACGACACTTGTTCATGAACATAGCATTTCTTTCATGGCGGAAGTTATTCAAGTAGGGGGGCTGAGAGCATGGCAATTGTGTAGAGAAGCTGGGAAAGGGCTTGTTACCAATAAAAAGCAGATAGAGAAAAGGAAATGGAGAGGCACAGAAACATGAAGATGATTGTTAATTTCTACTTTTTTATCTTCTTAAATCGACCGACCGAGCCATAGTTCCCATAAAAAGTAATGAGAAACAAAAAAAATAGGATCTCACTACGAAAACCAGACTTTTATTGTTACATGTAACAGATACTGACAAATATAACAATCAGTCCAGGAATCCGATGCACTGAAATAGGTGTGAGTTGACACCGAGACGAAATGATCCATCATCACAACACACACACATACACACTCAAATACAAATGTATATAACTATTGAAAAGAAAGGGTCTTTATTGTCTTGGATAAACAACTTACAGAATTATATAGAAATATTAATTGTATTTTTGTTAAAAGTTATGCTGTAAGACTTTAGACTCGAGGAATAGACTAAGATATATCTTGAACTTCATTTGTTTAAAGACCTACACACCATGTTGTTCTTACAGGCCATTACATTTACAGCAAACAAACAGTTACGAGAGACTTCATCTCCCAATGCCATTAATAGTTTTTGGATTTAAAACCTGTCTGTGAACAGCTTACAAATGAGAAGAAAAGTAACATTGACAAGGCAGGGTAGTGTTGTGTTGGATGAAAGTTTGTAACTTATCAGAGCAATTACAAGTTTACTGTCAAACTATATTGAAACCCAGAGTATGGTATATATTGACTTGTCATCCTTTGGAAAAGTTGTAAAGGCCCAAGTTGTAAAAGAATGAAACATTAGATGTGAAAAATGGCCTGACAAAGATATAGAAAAAGTTGGTCCGGAACAAAAGAATAATCCTATGTAATCCTCATGGTTCCGCTGATAAGATAACTTTTAAATGTGAGAACCTGGGATTAAAACTCTGGCCTTTAACTGTTAAAATTGCTGGTTTATGGCTCGAGATGTTAAGAAAACCCTGATTTTTAATTAATTAATGTCATGTTAGTCTTTACATCGTTTCATTAAATTCGCAGCCTAGTATGGCTATCCTGTCTTTTACAAATGAACAAATCGCTTTACCAAGTAAATGTAGGTGATAGCAGTGTATAGTATGGTCTATAATGCATGAATCCCTGAGTTCGTCAGGGAACTAAACAGGTGCATGCAAAATATGTCATCAGCATTGCGGAATCAAATTTTGATATATCTGATGTGACAGCACGGTTTACGAGGTGATGAATGACTATGCACTCAATGTTGTTTATCACAAACAGGTAGAGACTTGACAATTCCTACAGCACCACTTGTTCCTTTGATCAGCTGTGTTCAAGTAGAATACAGGAAAGCACCATACATTTCTCAAAAAGAAGTAAAATTTGCATGTACATGTACTAAAAAGGAACACATGACACTGGTAATCAAGCCTTCGGTTTACTAAGATAGATGCAAACTAAATCTACTGTTCTCCAATGTGGTAGATTACACAAGTGGGTGATAGCCACTCCTCTGTTGTAAGATTCTAATCACCCTGTGATCAAGATAGTGTAAACATTGGAAGTCCCAAAACAGCACTGTAACTAGTTTTCAGAGATGCCTCCCTACTGAGCCTAGATTAAACTCATATACATTCAATAGCTTATCACTGTTGTATCAACATGTTGTAACAATAGTTTTGGTTTGTGTCTACATGTATCTTAGTAAACAAAAGGCTCAATTACCAGAGTAATATCTGTTGATGGTATCTTGTGTTAATACTCATAACAAGGTGACTAACATTCACTGAAACACAAGCATCGGTACGCAATTAAAATAAAACATTCAGCATTATAGCAAATTTCACAGAAATTAAAAAAAAGAAGAAGCTAATACTCTAAACAATTTGAAAGAAAACTCGTCCACAAAAATATTAAATACTAAGAGGCAGTTCTGTCAATTGCCTTCCCCTACTTCCTCTCTCTATTTGGATTGTTCCCAATAGTTTATCAGAGATGTGAGATCAAACCATTTGAGGATGGGGAGGTAAGAGGTTAATTATTGAGGTGAAGAACCGTTTTCATGTATTTGTATAATTGTTCGTTGTTCTTCTTCGGTAATCACCATAGGGGATCTGAAAGAGAGGAGGAAATATTATAAGTTGGTTAAAATACCAAAAATGTTATTCTCGCCACAAATCATGTATGATACCACAGATGGGAATCTCATTCAGATTTCCAATGTCACAATGCATTGCATACAAACATGTATATGGACAGATGTAAATGATATGCACATGTGGGGACTGTCGATCGGTTGGTGTATACGAAATTAAAAGCGTGTGATCACACAGTATCCTTTTATGGAGATTACTATTTGAACAAATATGTAGTAATATTAACAGAACACCATGCCATGTGAATGTCAGTGTGGGTACTTGGGGATGTTTGCTCTCATGCTTGCAATGTTTTCTGCTGCACGATTACTCGTTAAATTAGTGAAGTGCAGCTGCAGAGAACACACCCCCTCCCCATACACCACACTTGCACTCACATGTCATGGAGTTCTCTCTTATTCCTAAAGCATTTCAACGTCTAAATATGTTGAATTATGTCCAGCTAGTAGTAGAACTTTCAATCGATATTCCACTACAATCAAGATCATTGTTTCAGGCAAAGTAGTCTATACAACATCACCACAATTGAACCAAGTTGGAGATTAGAGGTGAATGTTTCGTTTTGGAGTCAAATTTTTACAAATATTGAATAATGGGCATTGTTCTAAGTAAGGAATTTTTTGTACATCGAGTTTTCACATGTAATATATGGCTAATATTAACACTCTGAAGAGCAAAGGAAAGTTTTAAGAAATATTTATAAAATTTATAACAATAGTGTGTTTAAAACAAATGCTATTCATAATCCTAACCCTAACATTCACTTTCAGTGATAAAAGTGAAATGTTACCCTAATGAGCGAAATCGGAACCACAAAATGTTTTTTTGTTAGGCCTAACCAGTGAGACTGCAAGGTTCTGCCATTGTTTGCACACACCACATACTTCTGTCATTCAAAGGAGACCTCCACTCAAGGAAATAAACTTGGCATTTTCATAAACTTAAGGGTTCTGGAGATTCATTTCATGATTTCACATCACTTAAATTTCATTTGATTGCCAAGAAACAACAAATTGAAACTAGTTTTCCACCTTTACTGTTCTTACAGTAATACATTTGCTTCATAGGTCTTAGCAGACATGAATATGGATTAGATGAACACTGAATATTCATGACTCCTAAGTGCTTATTTCCTTTAAAACTCATGAATATTCATTGTTCATCTCATACATGAACACTGAATATTCATGACTCCTAAGTGCTTATTTCCTTTAGATATTAAATAGTGATGAATATGCATTATTCATCAAATAAATATGCCAAGATGCATGTGGCAACTACGGAAAGAAAAATCGTGATGAAGAAGAGTTGCAATTTGGTGTTTCTGGGTAACAGTGCAAAATTGATGTCATATTATGGAAACATGAAATGACTCTCCAGATCCCAAAGTTGATGAAAATAGCTAAATATCCTCGAGTGGCATTCTCCGTGGAGTGCCCACAACAAGTCCTTCAGTCTATCACAACCGTTAGAGTATGCAATGTGCCATGAGTTACATACAACATCTATTCTGATTGGTTCTTAAGTATTAGTAATCTGCATATTTCCAACACCCATTTTGATTGGTTAAGTATTAGCCTCTATTTCAGACAAAGTACACAAAATGCAAAAGCCGTACTGTGCTAAATTAAAATGTAGGCTATGCCAGTGGGATACATGGGGCTCCAGTTTAAAGTGGCGCAAGCTGAGGTTATAAGTTTTTTTTTTTACTCTCAAGTAAAAATGCTTAAATAAAATCACATTCCAGTATAATGTTAATGTTAATACATATCTTCTATAACATTATGATTGTCTTCTGCCACAGTTGATTGCATAATAGAGTTTTTGTGAACATTTTTGGTATGTATGATAAATTATGTCATCAGATCGTTTATCAATTTTATCCTAATACCAGGTTTAAGTTGTCAATTACAAGTGATGGTTAAGTATGCTTCAGAAAGTACAATACTGCCAGTATCTAGTAAATATTCTGTGAAAACTACGCCCAAAGGCGTATAAACTCAGCTTGTGCCCCTTTACAGTAAACATCATCAAACGTTGTGTTAATTTGGGATTAAAATTAAATATTAAGTTACATCATGTTACTCCTAAATGGGTTAATCAAGTTTCCGATTGAAGTGCAACATAGCATGCCATGTGTACTATAAAATAATAGACAGTCTCTTGTCATTGTTATTTTGAAACTGATGTAATATTTTCAGTTTCATCTACGATAATTTACAAGATGGTGTGGTACAGGTTTTGAATGCAGAGCAATGTATTGTCAAGTCTTAATTTTGCAGACTGTAGGGTGTGTGAATGAGACTTGACTGTACGGTGTATGGATGAGACTTGACTGTAGGGTGTATGAATGAGAGACTTGACTGTAGGGTGTATGAATGAGACTTGAGTGTAGGGTGTATGAATGAGACTTGACTGTAGGGTGTATGAATGAGACTTGACTGTAGGGTGTCTGAATGAGACTTGACTGTAGGGTGTATGGATGAGACTTGACTGTAGGGTGTATGAATGAGACTTGACTGTGTGGTGACTGGTGTATGGGTATGATAGAAACAGACTTGACGACACATTGGGACACAGTTAAGATGACACAGACCTAAACATGCAGGTGAAGATTAATTGCAAGGCAGAAATTAGTGTATTCATCTAATCATTGTACAGTGTAATTAAAATTTTCATCTTTTGACTCTGAATGGTTCTCAATATATCCCATCATAATACTGTACTTATTTTTCAAATATGTGCATCTTTGAAGGGCATGAATTCTAAATAGTGATTTCATTGTCTGACGGAACAACACAATGTATCTAACAGTCTAATGATTTCTGGGAACTCGTGAATTTGCAAACGGTACAAATACACCATAGAATACACTGATTTCATCCTCTTTTTATAGACCTGTATTTAAATGTAGCAATGTGCTTTATTATCACACTGAGTCTATGATTATAGTAGTCTTTTCCATTTCAGCAAACCTTCTATCAGGACTGATGTCAATGTCTCTTCGTGGCGAATCGGATTCACTCCTGCATGAGTACCAGAAAAGAAATATATTAAAGACAGTAATTTAAGTGACTGCTGCAAGGAATTGCAGAGGTTGAGTATCTGACAAATATGAGCCAGCAGCCTATAGTCTATGCTTGTTGTTGATCTGGGCTTTTACCAATCAATCAATCAATCAATCAATTAATCGATCGATCGATCGATCCAAAAGAATTTGTATAGCAACAAAATCCAATATTATGTGATGTTCTATGGTGTTGGAAAGGAACAATAGTAGAACGTTGTAAAAAGTTAGAAAGCTCTTGTGAACAAATACTTCTTGATATCTGTTTTGAATTTATCGACAGTAGGTGATGAACGAAGTTTAAGTGGCATACTGCTTCATAAGAGGGGAACTACTAGTGAGAACGCATCCTCACCATATGACTTTGTATTACAACAGGGTACATGAAGTTGACTTTTGTTGTTTGAGAGAAGTGAACAAGTTGTGGGTTGCGGGTTTACTGTTAATCAAGTCAGCGATGTAACGAGGAGTAGGGTTATTGAGTGCCTTGTAGGTGATCAGTAGTACTTTGAATTGAATCCTGTATGAGACAAGTAGCCAGTGAAGATCAGAAAGAGCCGGTGTGATGTTATCTGTTTTCTTTGTACATGACACAATCCTAACTGCTGTATTTTGGGCATGCTGAAGAGGGACAATGTCTTTAGCTGGCAGCCCATACAGAAGGGCATTGCAGTAGTCAAGTCAACAACTCACAGCCTAAAGTTTGGCTAATAGTTTTGTATTCAAATCTAAAATTACATTCTTAATTTCACAAAACAATGGGACAGCCCCTCTTAGAAACATGGACGGTCACCATTAAATCTATCCTTCTCACAGGGTCTAATACATTACATGGTACCGAAGCCCTTTCTAATATTGATGTAGGTCCATTTATTTAGTATAAACATCACAAGAAGTTATCATAGTGTAAACTGAAAGATCAGCTGTAGGAGGTATTCTTATCATCCTACACCTATAGTAGATAATTGTAATGCATAGTGGAACGTAGTAGGTCAATTTGGTACAGTAAACATGACACACCCCATTTGGTATTGAATAGTCGATGACAGTCAGTCAACTTAACTATTTGAGTACAATCTACAATAAAAGGTTTTCAACGACTTTCCTTCAAAGCAGATGATAGAGAGATGGACATCATTATACCAGGCATAAGCCATTGATATGGAATATATACTCTGGATGTTCTACATCACAACACCACGTGTCTACATCACTGGTTCTGCTGTGTTTGAAGTATCATTCAAAATGTTCAAAATTGCCATTACTGTCCCCGATTTTTCTTTGATGTTACTGGCACTGGTATAATTATGTTATTCTCCAATATATTTCTTCATTCAGCTGGAAAATACTCATGACCTAAGGGCTGTCACTACTTGTCTAGCGACTTGTAGCAACAAAGACCCCTCAGGTCACTAATATTTTCCTTGCCTGAACAAAGAAAAATATACATCTAACAGTAAAATTTGATTATTCAAGATGAAATTATTATTAGTTTGACATATTTCATTTACCTTCTCTTTCGTGGACTCTTGCTTGAACTTTTGAAGGACCGAGACCTGCTTCTGAAATAGAGGACATAAACACTTGCATTTATTGTAAAAACTTATCGTAATAGTTTCATCGTAGCATATACTATTAATCAAAGACGACAGATCATGGTAATGATTATGTAAATTTTATATACTGTCATGTAACAAGTTGACAGATTATGGTAATGATTATGTAAATTTTATATACTGTCATGTAACAAGTTGACAGATTATGGTAATGATTATGTAAATTTTATATACTGTCATGTAACAAGTTGACATACAAGTAATTGTTCAAATTGATGTAAATTAATTATACCATACTCAAGCCAAGTTATTCTCTTTGAACAGAAAATGAGGATTGTATTCACGTACCCTGGTCGTTCTACATCATGACAATGCATGTCTATGTCACTGGTTCTGCTGTGCTTGAAAAACAAGTCAAAACGTTCCAAGTCAACATTATTTTCCCATTTTTTTCATGAATTGTGCGGGGGGGGGGGGGGGGGGGGGGGGGGTATAATTATAATATTCTCCAATATTTTTCATTCTCATCTAGCGACTCATAGTGACAGAGGCCCCTTCAGTCAATCACATTATCCTTGGCTGAATGAAGAAATATATTGGGGAAGAGTAATTATTCCTCAATATTTTTCTCGTTCAGCCAAGGAAACTACAAGTTACTAGCCAAGTAGAGACAAACCACTAAGGGGTGGCTCACTTGATGAGGTATTTTTAAATCACGCGAGAGCTGTCACATGACGTGGCATTCCCTCCATTACCGCATTGCAGCGTGTAGCAAGCTGGGCAGCACAGACTACCAGCCGTACACAATTTTCTTCTAGCCTTCTTCACAAGCCTGAACTTTCACGCTATAATCCTTTTGCTTATCCGTATCGCCGTCAACGATGTGTGAGATGCCAAAATCTAAAGCCAATCAAGTCGACAAGGATCAGGTGGATGCAACTCACTCATATTTTCAAGCTGAATGAAGTAAAATATTGGGGATAATTATATAATAATTATACCTCCTCAAGCATAATTCATGAAAATTGAGACAAATAATGGCAATTTAGAATGTTTTGACTCATATTTTGGGCACTGGAGAACCAATGACATAGACACAGGCTGCCGTGACATAGAACGACCATAGTATACAATCCATATTTTCTGTTCAAGGACAATAACTTGGCTTGTGCATGGTATAATACACCATATTTCAGTTATTTAACAGTAGGTAAGCATTGCAAGATGGTGTCCAACATTTGGCAAAGTTGGGGCAAAAACTGTTGTCATGGCCACTGACTGTAGGGCAATGCATGAAGCAGTGAATAAAATAAGTGTGGAAGAGAACTCCATGTGTTCTGAAAAAGGGCATTGCAGTATTGGTTAGGCCTGTTTTTGAGCACTGGTTGATGCTAATAAAATTGTACAGTGGGAACAACACAGAAAATGAGTGGTAACTTTGTGTCTGCAGACTAAATTTGACGATACTAAACTATTCTAACCCTCACGTCAAGCCACACAATGGCATTAGAATAGCACTCATAGTGACAAAACCACAACATTGTATGTTCCTATGAGCAGAATATTGCATATTGCTGGTATATGTATAACCACTGGCACAACCCCTTCATACATTTGGGGAAAATTCAGTCTCTGCTACCATAAAGTGTACAGAATGTAATCCTTCATAACATACATTTGTACATACAGCACCAGAATTTCAATACATTCCCACGATATTTACCAAGATAACAGACGCGACATGTAGACTGGTTCAATATCAAATACTCTACCCTGGCCTTTACTGACTTTTGTACTCCACTTGAATTCAACTATCAAATATATGCGTCATGAAATTGTCACTCTCATAATGAAAAAAACCTTGTCACTGTGTTGAGAATATTTTTCTTTGATTCCAAAAAACTATTGACAGATACTTATGTACGAGTTGTGTTTATGATATACAAGAAAAATCTGTGTTGCAGTAATATGTATGTATGTATGTATGTATGTATGTATGTATCTGTGTGTGTACATACATGTAGGCAAGTATATACATATGTACGTAATTTTACATGTGTATGTTTAGAAATTTTTAAGACATTTTTCCTTGACAGACAAATGATTCCACAAACCTTTTCCTTGCTATAGGAGATCTTGGTGTTCGTGAACGAGACCTGGATCTGGATTTACTGCGTGATACATTCCTGAATAAATAAGACGCAAACTGAATTAACTACACAGATCAATTTCCCATCTTTTTAGATATATACAGTAGATTGACGTCATCTATGAGGTGATGATCAGTAATCCCGATAGATCACTACTTGACATCTGTATTTTAACCAAGACTTCTTATACCATAACACAAATCTACATTAATCAGTATTTATTTACCTTTCTTTACTGTAACTCTTCCTACTCCTCCGCCTGTTATAAAACAAAAACAAAACAAAATCAGCTAATAAAAGTCAGCATCTGTACCATCACATTTTCCATGTGTGTTTGTGTATGTATGATTTAATTACTCAGACAACAACATAAGAGGTCGCCATCATGTGCCCTTAATGACCAAATACAACACTACTGGGCTCCACCACAAATTTGACAATAGGCCTTTCCAAAATTTGCCGTGGTGGCGCTCTACTTCCTGTCTGTGTGTACCTTGGGGATATACTATACATGGTATAGGTTACTCAGTTAATCATAGAACACTGCTGCTTTCCTCGATGTCTGAACAATATGAAAAACATCCCTGATTTACACAGAATACCAAGGGACAAAGCTCTTAAGAAACGGTACTACGAGGTGATGATACCCCCAATTTGTGTGAGGGCGCTGCATTCTTAATTTCCTGTTTGCAGTCTGGAATGGCCTATTATACATAATACTATGCTAATGCTTTCAATTACCTGTCCCTGCTTCTACTTCTGCTACGACTTCTACTGCGAGACCTTCTGTGCCGATCTCTAGATCGTGAACGTGACCAGCTGAAAGAGATTACATACAAAATATTATTAATATTCTATGCTATATAATATTTCATATACAATTATTAGGTCTATCTCTCAATGACAATAATGTAAATCCTACAGTTGCCTACAAACTTTTCTTGGTGTTACTATCTCAAGAAGCTGTCTAAAGCAAGCCAAAACCAGCCCCGAGATTTTTCTGAACCAAGGCAAGCCCACATCATTGGAAGCACCTGTATCTGTGCTAAATGATGAACCCCCCCCCCCCCCTCCCCCAACAAGACACATATTGGGAAGGTAGCTAATTATAAGTCGCTCAAGACCAACTTGGATTTCGCACTTACATTGGCAGTAATTTCAAACACATAACATATTTCTATGCCTCCAAGGGGTAAAGGCTTGGCCTGGTGTAAAGAGCTACCGTACTTGAGAAAATAACACCAAGAAAAGGTCTGTGGACTTGGTGTAGAGAGCTTAATTTCTTGAGATAGTATTGCGAACACCTAGACAAGTTTGGGACTCAGGGAGCTACGACTACTTCAGTAATAGACTGGTATTCACTAAATGTTATTGTCTCTATAAGCTTAATTTTCAGTGGAATTTGTTCATATGTTGACTATGTAAAAGTATAATAAATAGTGAATGTCTGTGGAAGAACATACAACCAACAAAAAAATACCAGTGATTTGCTTGGTTTGTGGAAAGCAGGAAAGAGAAACGTTTCACGCAAAGAGGGCGCACTCTACATGCCTTATTAAATATCAAATCATTTCAGGTGCTAGTAGCATTTACATACATGTCTGTCAAAAATATAGAATTTAAAACATAATGGAAATGATAACATCTATAAAGCACAACCCCAACAGATAATACATGGACTATTTAGGGTCATGCACTTGTATAAAGTTTATCACATGCTTTATTGTACTCGTGCACTATTTCCTCATGTTTCAGATCAGAATATCTGGGATACTAGCTGGTCAAGCGAAGCTTCCATCATCCAAGGATAATGTACAAAAAAAAAAGCAGAAACTTGTCTAAAATTGCGAGTTTTACAATATTTGCTCAAATTTCACCACTCTAAAGAGATGAAAATCCCACTTGCAAAAGTCAATATACCAGTATATATCCCACCACTTAAAAAGTCACTATGCATGTAACAATAAAATTATAACCCCTTTGTACCTTTGGATTGAGATGTTATTTACTCTGTGTAATAGGCAGATTACCATCCGATGCCCAGACAGGGATATTAGTATGAATAGGATGTATACATAATAAAATATATTATTTGTCTGATACAGATATAGCCTTTAGAGGTATATAAAAAATGGTCCTAAGTGACAATATATACTACATGTTGTACCACAAGTATAGATACATGCCATTTCCCCATAACCAATTTGAAACAACAATTTTAAATGATTTTAACTGAGAATACGTCAGAAACAGCAAAAGTTTAAACATTTGATTACAGAGGTACATTTCACGTTAAGGACTGTGACTTGTACTATATTTCACGAATTTAAAAAAATAAACCACTTGACTTGAAATACTTAAAAACTTTCAAATCAGTTAAAAATCAGATAAAATATATGTCTCCTGGTTGTTGATGGTGATGTGTACACTAGTTTGAAACACTTGAAATGTTTAGCCCAGACCGTTTATTTGTTTGTTAAAAAAAAGAATACATTATGGGATGCTTATAGGGTTTGATTACATGTACTAGGTAATCCTGTAGATTCAGCAAGGTTGGCAATAATAGTAAAATGGACAACACTCCAAGAAATAAAGGTATACTTTGGGTTCTGCAGTCAATTTTGATTTAACATCACATGAATTTCCTGCAAAGAAACACCAAATAGAATCTATTTTTCATCTTCATTTTTTTCTAGCAGTGGTTCAATCACTGTTGCATCATGGGACCTAGCAGACATGAATATGCATTAGATGAACAATGAATATATTGTTTTCAGATGAATACTCATGACTATTTCCTTTTAAGTTTTTAATTAAAAATCAGAAGAAAAACGAAAAAAAACCAAAACAGTTTTACTGAACAGTAAAGTAAGACAAGAAATATATAAATATCTGATTTTTTAATATTGTGGTCGCAGTAAGTTCATAAAGTGATGCTTGCAATCCTTGCGACTGTTACCCTTATTTTGTGTAGCGTATATATATTTATATAGATAGGCTTAATAACATCTGGGTGTACAGGTACTATGAAATGGTCATTGATGTATCACCACGGCTACAGCACTACCCAAGTTATATAGCAGGATTAGCTTGCAAATTGTTTGGAATATACCTCTACCATATCAATACATAATGTCAGATCTGACCATTTTATATACCTGTTTCTTACTTCCCGTGTTCTTCCTGGCCATGGTCTGAAGCACAGAGGGTTGAAGAATATGAAAAGAAAGATAACATATTGATGGTAGACATGTACAATTGATTATAATTAATTATCATTATCATTTCACTAGAAGGCCAATTAGAAAAAAAAAGTGTCTGTGTCAAGTACATCATTTAACATATTAGGATATCGTAAGTAGTATTTGATGATTTGATATCTGGTAGCATTGAATACATGTGGTGATATATATTGACCCACTTTGCTGTGATGGCAAGGAAAGAACACTGATAAATTGATGTTACAGTTTCAGTATTGTCCAATCATTGATAAGCATTGTAGAGAACACAATTTACATATTATGAATAAATTAATAAATTTGTGTTTGCTAGTTTGAAATTCGCATATTCGTTAAGCATACGGAATGTACATGTAGTAGAGAACACTATGGGTAATCGTAATCCAGGACAGCCTGAATATAAACCTTGTTGGTCACACATCTTGTGCTGGTTGAAAGGGGAACAGCACTTCAGGAAATAAACATTATGCAAATTGTCATGTTATTGATATGTAAATTACTATATGCAAATTAGCCATCATCCTTGTTATCTGTCCTGGAGAGAACACTACAGTCATAATCTCACTCCACTGTGAAATGAGAGCTGATAGTGTGGCACAACATGTCGTACTTTACAGCCTGTGAATTGACTTACCTGACAAACTATGAATTCAGAGACATACGTGTAAATATGTCCTCTTTGACTAAATACATGCAGTCAAATTGAACATGGTACATGTGTTGACTGTTTAACTTTCACACTTCATGTTTATAGTGCAGATTCAAATCTGCCTACTTGACTAAAGATATGTCATGTCGTTCAGCTTTCTCATCTTGTATCTGATATAATGAGGGTAGCCCTGACACGTCATATCTTACAAACTAGGTGTGGCTCTTGCTCCCCAAAAAATATGATCATTCAAACATAATGCTATTTTGATTTTGACTGAACAAAATGTATTTATACACATATGGAAAGCATTCATAAATTAGCATAAACTCTGGTCTCTCGTTTGAAAGGGACACAGCCTGTGACTATAAAACTACTTGTAGACATACGGAAAGCATTCATAAATTAGCATAAACTCTGGTCTCTAGTTTGAAAGGGACACAGCCTGTGACTATAAAACTACTTGTAGACATATGGAAAGTATACATAAATTGGAGTAAACTCTGGCCTCTAGTTTAAAAGGGCCACAGCCTGTAACTTTTTAGTCTTTCATGGTTATTTTTGTTTCATACTGAAATAGGGGCATGTTATTCCAACTACTAATGCAGGCTGAATTGTGTCCAAAAAACCGGTATAGCTTTCACTATGTACCAGCAATTTGTATCATTATACTATAGCAAATATTTGGGTACAACAGATGATAATTTAGAGATAAAATGTCGCTGTACATTTATTTGTGTCAGACTACCTGCAATGTACAACATGTATATTCAGATTTGCCTCTAGATACATTTACATTACACGTATATTGTGGATTAATTTGCATATGTAATTGATTTTTTAGTAAAAAACTACATGTATATCATGCATTAATTTGCATATGTAATTGATTTTTTTTGTAAAAAACTACATGTATATCATGCATTAATTTGAATATGTAATTGATTTTTTAGTAAAACACTGGGCTGCGGCTCCAGAATGTGCTACTTAAATTTGAAACCTAATGTTCTGAAAACCAATCGATCTAAGCTCTTGACATATTATATTACAGAACACTATATGGTCAGTTTATTTCAGTTATATTTGTTCAGTTTCAATTGTTGATCATATTTCTGAGAGAGTACAATCAATAAATCATGTAGAGCTATAAAAAACAGAAATTTTGATATCAATATCAGAACACAATATACAGTGTGTGGGCATGACCTACATTGTAGAGAGATTTGAAAAGCTTGTCATATGATATTAGTGAATGGGTACACACATGCTGTAAATGAGAGTACTATTATGATTGTATAGCTAAAATGATGTAGGCTTCCAGGGTTTCACAATTTGAAACCTAATGTTTTGAAAACCAGTGATCTAAAGCTCTTGACATATATAATACAGAACACTATATTATATGGTCAGTTTATTTCATGGTTATATTTGATGAGTTTCAATTGTTACCTTTTTGACACTCTAGACTAACAATAACAGAGACACAATAAACACAGCAGGATCCATTGCCCATCACATTGAACACTGATAAGCATTGCTTATGATCCAAAGCTCTTGACATATATATTACAGAACACTGTATGGTCAGTTTTTTTCATGGTTATATTTGTTCAGTTTCAATTGTTGATCATATTACGTTTTTTGACACAAAGATAAACATAATGAAACTCTAGACTAACAATATTAAACAGTGACACAATAAACACAACAGGACCCAATCACATTGAACAGTGATAAGCATTGCTATTCTTTCACAGTGCAGTAAAAACAGGCTTCTTATGAAAACATTACACAAGGACTTGATTATAATGGCTGCAATTTGTACTTTTCTAACTGATAATCAACATTCAAACTCACTACTTCTACATCTGTGCTTGGCACCTATGTAATTGTTTCTTTTGTATTAGAAGTTGTCTGAGGGTGTGTATTAAATGTCATGTTAGATGAGTGAAACACCAAGCTGACATCATTTTAGCTATAACCAGTTAGTATACATGTCTCTACATGTTATGCATATGCATGTCTATATTTAGAATTCTATAGATGAAAGAGTCTCAGAGAAAAGTTGATTCATAATACTCTAGTACATACATGTACTGGGTGTCTGTGTTTTTAGCTATAAGTGCAGGTTTGAGAGCACTGCATACACAGATAGAGAGACAATGAAAGCTATATTAGAGTGTTCAAACTTAATTTTTTTCTAACTTGGAATATCAATTTGCACTTGAAAATGAATCAAAATTTGATTTTGAACAATATCCATGTACATCTATTTTCAAGCTATTTCAGGTTCCACTAACACACATTCTCTAATCATAATGATGCTACAGAGCTAAAATCAATATATATCTATGCCATTTGCTCTGCCGTGTTCACAAAATGACTAAAATAAGTAAAACTATCATTATTTCTCTCTAGTTTTCTCATACTTAAAGGGCATTACCACTCCAGGAAGTGAAACAGAGACATTTCTATAAACTATGGGTTCTGGAGAGTCATTTCATGATTTTATATTACCTACAAATTCAATCACTTGTGATCTCAGAGAAACACTAAAGTTGATCTTGTGCCTTTATAGGGTATCTTTGCTGTGGATCATTGTACTGTGGGAATCAGCAGAAATAATACATATATGGGTAAACAATGAATATTCATGACTCACTCCTGAGTGCTTACTCCCTGTAAAACATCTCTCATTTATTAATTAAGCATGCATAGGTACATGTACTTTTTATACCATACACAAGCCAAATTGTACATGTTCAAACAGAAAATATAGGATTTCAACTCTCATTGTTCTGTCATGACAGTGCAAGTATATGGCATTCATTCTGTAGTGCTCATAATGTTCAGAATCAATGTCACGACTATCTTTAAAAAAATTTTCTCATACATGTAAATGTAAATATCAGATAATTGCTATAGATATATTTTGATCATTCTCCAATATTTACCTACACTCCTGAGCCAGAAAAAACTGGTAACATACTGATTTGTCACGGCTTCTGTTATGACTCTGTTCAACAAGACCCCACCTATCTATGTCACTCGTTATTTAACTTGGCTAAAAAAGAAAATATTGGGAAAATTTGTAGACGTTTTCACTATGTAAGAAATCCAAAGGAACAGTGAAAATGTCCAGATAATATTTGTATTCTGATTATTATTGTACTAGATAAGCTGGCAGACAATTATTTTTTGATCCCTTTGCCATCTATTTATGTATTCATACCCTTGTTACTGACTTGTATAATTTGTATCTGGGAATAAAGTCATATTATAAAACATGAATATTTGCATATAATGCAACCACTGATAGTTGAGGTGTGGTACACAAAGGAGTTACTCGGCCGTCAATATTAAATGTTTATTAATAGCTGCTATAATTACGGATAGCTGTGACAATGTAATTTTTTAATATTTCATGTCCATATTGATGGATACAATATGTTATCATTATGAATTTATAAGAGTGGAAAATTTATAGAAACCAAGACGTCACATTTGTAAAGTTGTGACCATAATATCTGTGAATTGTTCATTGTGGATTTTTAAATATTAGTCCTTAATATTTTGCTTTGTTCAGACATGGAAAATATGAGTAACGTAAGGGGCCAGGGCCTTGTCACTACGAGTCACTAGACAAGTCGTGACAAACCCATAGGTCACAAGTATTTTCAAGCTGCATGAAGAAAAATTTTGGAGAAAAATATAATTATAGGTCGTCAAGCATAATTTATGAAAAAAAAACGGGAAAACTAATGGTGATTTTGAATGTTTTGACTCATATTCTGAGCACTGCAGAATCACTGATGTAGCCATGGGTTGTCGTGACTTAGAATGGCCGGTGTATTTAATCCATACGTTCTGTTCAAAGACAATAACTTAGCTTGAAAATAGCATACTGTATAAAGTATGTTATCATTATGATTTTATATTATTAAAAAACACAGAGAAAAACCAATACATTACATTCATAAAAATTTGCAATTGTAAAAATGCAAGCTAAATATCAGACTTCCTGTTTCAGACTAGCATCCCTTCCTTCAATTTCAAAACTCTTACTACACTGTACAAATGTGTATTTTGTACCTTTTACCATACAAATGTGTATTGTGATGTGTTTGTTAAATATACAACATGCATATGGTCCAAACCAAACTGATGGCCTCCGTATGTTAAAAATAAATTCCTACAAAACCACTGAATAAAATGTTCCTTTATTCAGTATGTTCACAATAACCACAATTACCATGCGTATTTCCAAACAAAGTGTAAAACAAGTTACAACAGATGGTAGATTGTTGACTAGCCTAGCCAGCACGGCATGGATATGTAGCTAACTAGCCTAGCCTGCACTGTTAACTAGCCTAGCCAGCACTGTTAACTAGCCTAGCCTGCACTGCATGGATATGTAGCTAACTAGCCTAGCCTGCACTGTTAACTAGCCTAGCCTGCACTGTTAACTAGCCTAGCCTGCACTGCATGGATATGTAGTTAACTAGCCTAGCCTGCACTGTTAACTAGCCTAGCCAGCACTACATGGATATGTAGCTAACTAGCCTAGCCTGCACTGTTAACTAGCCTAGCCTGCACTGCATGGATATGTAGTTAACTAGCCTAGCCTGCAGTTAACTAGCCTAGCCTGCACTGCATGGATATGTAGTTAACTAGCCTAGCCTGCACTGTTAACTAGCCTAGCCAGCACTGCATGGATATGTAGCTAACTAGCCTAGCCTGCACTGCATGGATATGTAGTTAACTAGCCTAGCCTGCACTGTTAACTAGCCTAGCCTGCACTGCATGGATATGTAGTTAACTAGCCTAGCCTGCACTGTTAACTAGCCTAGCCTGCACTGCATGGATATGTAGTTAACTAGCCTAGCCTGCACTGTTAACTAGTCTAGCCAGCACGGCATGGATATGTAGCTAACTAGTCTAGCCTGCACTGTTATCTAGCCTAGCCTGCACTGTTAACTAGTCTAGCCAGCACTACGTGGATATGTAGTAAACTAGCCTAGCCTGCACTGTTAACTAGTCTAGCCAGCACTACGTGGATATGTAGCTAACTAGCCTAGCCTGCACTGTTAACTAGCCTAGCCAGCACGGAATGGATATGTAGTTAACTAGCCTAGCCTGCACTGTTATCTAGCCTAGCCTGCACTGTTAACTAGTCTAGCCAGCACCACATGGATATGTAGTAAACTAGCCTAGCCAGCACGGCATGGATATTTAGTTTTTCATGTAAGAATTTAGTAAAATGTATATTTTTCATGCAAGCATGTGTATTTGTGTAGTTGAGACAGTCTGTCATTTATGATTCCACTAACGTACAATCCCAAATATTCCCAACTACATATACTGTAACTCATAAGGGGTGTTAGCTAATTTTAAAAGTATCAGGTAAAATTGAAAAAAAAAACAAGAAATTGTAGAGTACATGTAGTTTATGCTTATTCACCAATATATAATTATTATATTAATATAATATAATATAATAAAATATAATAAAATATAATATAATATAATAACTTTAACCTTAAAGTAGATACATACACAGAATAAATGGCAAAAGTGATCAAGAAATAGCAAAGCTAGTCAAGCTTGTAACCCTAGTGACTAACAAACATACATCTAAGTGTATATGTATACACATTAGCAGGTTTCTGCCATGCTCTGTTCTTCCCCTATACAGAAAGCATGACACTGTCTTTACCACCCAAGCTGCCATGCTTAGCCGGTTTGTGCTTTGCTGTGCTGTGTCCCCCCCCCCCCATACAGAAAGCAGGGTGCTAACACCATCCTTACCACCCAGGCTGCCATGCTTAGCAGGTTTCTGCAATGCTTCAAAAGTGTTCTACCATCTTTGAGCTTTAGTAATCTATGAATGATTATATTATACTTTCACATGAAGAGAAATGGTTGATCCAAATATCCATGTGTGGATGTGTTACCGGAAATATAAACATGTCAGAATAAGTTTCAATGTTTGGAGACATGCATATTATATGCTGATCATTATGCAAATTACCAATATGAAGATCGGCATGCAAATAGGGAACTTGCAAACCCGCCATGTTGAATGTTGCATCGTGGGAAATGTGATAATAAATACTAATCAATTAGTATTGTAAACAATAACGTTACATTGTTTGTAACCACAAATAATCAATTCATAGTCACCCTGACCATTGTGGGAGGTTTATTTTATCAGTAGCTCCAGATTAGGTATTACGACAATCACAGATAATCCCATAGTCCTTTGCATCTGAGCATGCTCAGTCTGGATTGCAAGTTCCCTATTAACCACTATCATTGCAATCTATCCTAGGGAGAACACTGAAATATTGTGGCATGTCCAGTACTATTAAGCAAATTAATGTATTTATCAGTGTTTCATTTCTTTTCTATCATGCTTTTATAATACAGGCCTGGGAAAAAACCTGAAACCCAGCAATCTACAAAAGCCTGGGAAGAACCCTGTAATCTACGAAGGCCTAAGGAGAACCCAGTAATTCACTATCTACAAAGGCCTGAGAAGAACCCTGTAATCCACTAATCTAAAAAGGCCTGAGAAGAACCCTGTAACTCACTAATCTACAAAGGCCTGGGAAGAACCCTGTAATTCACTAATCTAAAAAGGCCTGAGAAGAACCCTGTAATCCACTAATCTAAAAAGGCCTGAGAAGAACCCTGTAACTCACTAATCTACAAAGGCCTGGGAAGAACCCTGTAATCCACTAATCTAAAAAGGCCTGAGAAGAACCCTGTAACCCACTAATCTACAAAGGCCTGGGAAGAACCCTGTAATCCACTAATCTAAAAAGGCCTGAGAAGAACCCTGTAACTCACTAATCTACAAAGGCCTGGGAAGAACCCTGTAATCCACTAATCTAAAAAGGCCTGGGAAGAACCCTGTAATCTAAAAAGGCCTGAGAAGAACCCTGTAACTCACTAATCTACAAAGGCCTGGGAAGAACCCTGTAATCCACTAATCTAAAAAGGCCTGGGAAGAACCCTGTAACTCACTAATCTAAAAAGGTCCGAGAAGAACCCTGTAATCTAAAAAGGCCTGAGAAGAACCCTGTAATTCACTATCTACAAAAGTCTGGGAAGGACACTGTGCCAAAGGTGAAATAAACTTATATTAAGCATGCTGAATGACTTTACATTTACGGTTACCGCCAACTATTCTACAATAGTTAGTCAACAATGATGCTATGCAGTGATGGTTAGTATCCACATACTGTTATTGACATGGTTTTAACATGAACATGGTGGGTGGAGTTAGAAAAGAAGACAAGAAACAAACAGGACCATATAGCTCAGTTGTGACATCAAGGTAAATGATGATTGACTGTTAACACTCAAACATGTTGAAGAAATATCCTTTTTATACATATACATGATGGATAGTATGGTCCCCAGGGAGTTGAAGAAGTAAATGGCTGTTTTGTCACTAAAGATCCGTGCCAGGGGTAATAATTGTATAGCAATTTGAGCACAGAGTGGGAAAGTGCTATTTGAAAACTAACATTAATATCATTATTATTATTATTATTATTATTACAACAAATCATCAGTCTTACTGTTTATAGTTGAATATACTGGATAAGTTATCACTAGATCGGTAACACAGTGTTTGGGAAATCGATAGTCACTTCCATCATGTACTTACCATACAACTTGTATGAGATGTTAAACTCGTTATCTCAACTGGCCAATATTGACTTGTATGAAACCATTGCACAAGTAATGCAGGGACCTTAGTATGTAAACACTAATGTCTTTATGAAGACATAGTGTTTATATAACACAACTCTACCACTGCACTTAGACCATTTGACCATTTGTTTCTGATGATTTACGGACTCGATATCAGTTAACCATTTCATGATTCTACCATTCAATACCATTTTATCACCCCTATCTATCCACCATTACAATTCATCATCATCATCATCATCTCTCTCATCATATCACTGCACTGTTACCATAGTAACCAGTTACCATACCAACTAACCAACACCACAACTACCTGGCATGTAGTAGTATAGTCGTAAAAAAAAGTAAGAAAGGCAAAAGAAACAAAAATACGATGCTAAAATATCCATTTACGGAAAATAGCATTTTCTGAAAAAAACAACATATTTCAGTACATCTCAAAAAACTGACAGAAATTGAGAATTGACTGATACTAGTGGTATTTACCAAACTTTTTGGGTCTGGCACACATCAGGGCTTTGATATATACTGCTTCATACTAATAATAGTAGAAATCTAAAAAAAAGTCTCTGCTCAAACAAATAAGAACACTGAACAACCACATTTATGTAAATTATGGTAATCACATAACTAGCATTTGTATTTAAGAATCCTCGTAATTGACTTTTTAACAACATTGGCTGTGAAATACATTTCAATGTTTTTAGACAAACACTGTAACACAGCAATACATAAATGTGTACTTACCGTCTACGAGAACGGCAATCACGAGAGAAATGCCCTCGCTCACCACACTGATAACAACGTAGATTTGGATCATAGCCTCTACGACCCCGACCACGAGTACGAGGTCGTGCAAGACTTACTCTGACCCTGCCACCACATAGTAGCCTAATGAGGGAAAAAATACAATAAAAACACTATTTATTCAAGGTTGCGTTTAACGTAGAATGCGTCTTTGGGACAAATTTCCCTGTAAATCAATGTTGTTCAATTCGCTTAAAACTTTGCCATATGTAAGCTTCTTCCTAGTCCTTCTGGGGGTTCACTGTCATCAATTTGTTTTTTCCGTACACAGTTAACACAGTATTCAGCGGCCATATTGGATGGTGGCCATATTGGATTCTAAAATGACTAAATTTTGATACCGTTTTCAACTAATTTTTAAAAAATTGTATGGTGACCCCAGATTTTTAAAATTGGTTTATGTGAAAATACACGTAGTTAGGAGATTTCTGGAAAAAAATAACGGCAAAAGTTTAAATATTTTAATTCTTAGGTGCATTCTGTCATAAAGAGGCACTGGCTATACATTTTTTTTGTCGTGATTACTTTCATTTCAGGATGATCATAATGTCACACAAGCTCAATATATTAACTTTGTTAATTTAGGCCAAAACCCAAGCCTCCTCCTAAACAAAGATTCACAAGTGTGACACCAACGCATTTAAATATGATGTAAACCATTGTCAAATTGTAGCACTAACACCACAATACAATGTAAATACACGGTAAACACATTAAAATACTAAGTTACCAGATATCCAGTGCTGTTTATCACATTACAAATAAATTTTAATCAATCAACATCTCAGTAGTAAATACAGAACGTGTTATCATAGAAGGCATGAAGGTTTTCTAAATTTGGTGAGAATTGCGGAAATGGAGTTCGGCAATTGCATTGAAGCCAGACACCCCCCTCTCCCTCCCTCGTCTCTAGTGTTATACGGAATATATTATTCATAAATTTATGTTAATATTAATATAGACAGAGAGTAAATTTCAAATGTAGGACCAAGTGAAAGGATGATAGCCCGGTTTTCTATAGTGTCAGCCTTTTGCAATAACTAGCTGCAGGGTCTTCTGTTTTAATTTAATCCCTTTTGTGATTTTTATAGTGAATTTTATTTTATTTTATTTTAGTTGACATACCAAGTTTGCATTTTTTGTCTTTTATCTCCCTTTTTTGTCTGTAGATAGGTTTTATATGTACTTTTAAGTGCTCGTATTTTTTATCTTGCATGCATAATTGAATTTTGTGACAATTAAAGTCTACTTTTTAGATATGTACACCACTCAATTTTACCCTCTTGGTTGGTGGGAAAAAAACATTATTATTATTATAACATACACTCTAAATATAGGGTGTTAGGCTTTAATGACACATTCACTTAATTCAGAAAAATGTGGTGGCAACAATTTATATTACCTTCCATCCATGTCTCTCACAGCTTCTTCAGCATCATCTCTCTTGTCAAAAACAATAAAAGCAAAGCATGGTGGATTTCTTGCAACCCATACTTCACTTAATCGACCATACTTTGAAAAGGCTTTTTCTATTTCTTTCTTTGAACAATCTATTCCTAGATCGCCGACATACACCCTATAACCCTCATCTGGGCTTCTGGACCGAGAATGCCGAGAGTTTCGACGCCCCCCGCCTGAACTGTAACGATCCCTTCTTGGAGACCGAGATCTAGACCTTGACCGAGAACGGGAATAGGACCTGTACCGACTCATGAGTTTTAATCTAGAATAGACAAAAGAAATTGTTATGAATTAGTGGAGTCATGATGGGCAAATTTTTAGAGTGGCTGACTTGGAATCTGAAGGTTGTAGATTTGAGCCCCATCACTGCCGGTTGTTTCTGAGTGGTTTGGGCAAGATTTGAATTGGGGACCTGGTAGGATAGAGGTTGCAATGTGAATTCTTTAATCCTATGCACTTATAAAGGCTGCAATGGAGTGTGTGGTTTTCTTGAATAAAGTCTATTTGTAACAGCAATAGTTTACACACTTTATTTCCGATGTTAACAGTAATTGCATGAAATAGCAATTAAAAAACCAGGTTAGTTAATTTTCTGGAGCCATTTAAGTATGTTCAATGACACCAATTTCCATTCCATCAAAATATGAATGTCTGCATGATTGAAATTGTTTGTGGTTGCTGACACCACACGTAGTAATTATCACAAAAGCATATGTGCATTTTCTATGTATGTATGTATGTATGTATGTATGTATGTATGTATGTATGTATGTATGTATGTATGTAGGTATGTATGTATGTATGTATGTAGGTGTGTATGTATGTATGTATGTATGTATGTATGTATCTATCTATGTATGTATGTATGTATGTATGTATGTATGTATGTATGTATGTATGTATGTATGTATGTATGTATGTATGTATGTATGTATGTAGGTAGGTATGTATATAGATTATTATAATCACAAATAATCAAATGAATATGCATCATACTACACATATGGTGTATGTAAACACAGGTACCCGAATCAGTCTGTATGATTTTTTTTAAATGTATGGTAAATAAGACTTACAATGTATTTACCATACATATTTTTTTTTAAATCATACATATTGATTCAAGTGCCTGTGTATGTAAACATACACACAAGCTTTTAACAGTATAACCATAGACGGTCGAGGGTCTATGATCTAACACAAGAACCTGTGTTTCAGTGCCTAAATGAACAGAAAAGGGATATGCAATGTACACTATCATGGTAGCATGAAATGGGAGTATATTTGTACCTCCATGGTACTCTGTACACTTCTAGCAGCCCTCCCTCATTGAGTACAGAATATTGGAAAAATATATAAATATACACATAAAATGCTTTAAAAATATAATGTCACGCATACATGATACAATACACTCACGCTCGCCATACACTTTCACTTTCAAGTTTCTATGTGTCCTACCCTGTACTGAACATTTGGTGTCACCACTAAAAATGATCTCATGGAAGCTGTTGCAGTCTTGAACCCAGTGGCGGTAAAACCAATGTATTCAAAATTTAATCCGAATACCAATATGGTTTACCAAATTACCGTTTTTACCGGCCCTGTTACTGAATCGAATTATCGTAGAAATGCTTCCTCGTGTACCCCGGATTTGCCCATACTTTGCCCTCGGTAGATACGTCAATGGCGGTACGCCACGTCAGCATACAACCAACTAAATGATATTAATATTAAGTTTGTTAACCCAAGCACATATTGTTGATAATTGCACTGAACTCTAGTAATAACGTTACAATATTGCATTTTAATGTTGACGAATGGCCGACGCGGCCCGGCCATAAATATGATAAACAACCCATGCAACTTTTACAAGTTTTAGCTACATTGAGAAGTGGAAAGTCAGACTGCATGGGTGTTATGAAACGTGTTAAAAGCAATCCGTCCATTTGCTGCAAAATTGGGTACTCTGACCACACTGTACAACATATGTGCAATACGATGACACAATGGAAACTCACCAGTAAATACAGCTACACACATGTACATCGTACTGACACCGGACGCAGATATACCTCGGTCACGACCTCCTTCTTCGGATTTTCGGGTATATCCGGAAAAGTTCGTATACAGATTGCACAGGCAAATTAACCAATATAGCGCATATTCTTTAACTTTTAAAATTTTATAAGAAAGAAAAATACACTAATATATTCCTGAAGTACTTGTATACGCTCATGAATTGATATTTAAGGCAAACAAATAAATATCCGACACTGTCCGATGTTTCGACATTTGACCGAACATTTCCGAAGGTCGTAAATTACTTCCGGCGATATATTCAACGCGAAGCGCAAGCCGGAGTCTCGTGTGTGTGTGCAGTGGTCGTCAACGGTCAAAGACGGTGAGTGCCAAAAATAGCGAAAATGTCAAACCTTTTGTAAGACATCTGGTTGTACCTGGGAAAACGTTGATTTAATGAACTAGTTGCTATACGTGTCGAATTTTGAAACAGACAATATTCATTTTAAGAGCTGCCGACCAACATTTTTAGCTAGCTGTGAGCAGTGGTGTCCATGATCGAATGCAAATAAATTACCAAACCATAGTCTGAGTTGCAAGCTCATTTGGCATGTTTGTGGTAATCTCGACACCATTTATTCTACTGACAAGTTCTCTTGGTAAAGACATGCAATGGTACTATACTGTGAATTCACAGCTAGCTGCAAACGGCTTTTAGTTGTGCGTACATTTCGTCAGCATTTTGTGGTGTACATGAAAACAATAACGAGTAACGTGTGGACATGTACTGAGTCTGAGCATGGATGGTCTGAGATCCTGAACACAAATCCATTCCATGGCATGTCCATGGATGGTTGCAGTGGTTAGGTTATGGAAGTACATGTATATTCTTTTGCTTGGTCGCAAATGGCAGGCAACCTTTGATATTTTGTAGACAAAACTTAAATAACGTGGTAACTTTCACAATATTTTAAGTCAGTTACACCTTAGAGTAATTTTACTGACGGTATAATTACTCCAAGGTTACACAAATGGATAGTTTGCTACATTTGTAGTCTGTAGTGGCTTGGCTCTGTCGCTGTCCATCAATCATCCACTTATTTTCTTTGCAAACCCTGTAAGAAAATAAAAAATGAAATGAAAAATGATGAAAACAAAGCTACAATTATTGCAGCAACATTTGAACATGATGAAAGGTGAAGGACTATCAGTGAATTTATTGTCAGTGAGTTTTGTATTATACATCATTCATTTACATATACATGTAGGTAGAACAATGGGTGTGTTTGATTTACATGATGAAACAAAGGGACAAGATACTGTCACCAGGAGCATATAATGCCAGGAGTCTGGTTGTACCAGAGATGGCTTCTCCACTCTTAATGGTTGTACTTGGATATAAAAATTTTGATGTTGAATAACTTTAATACTGTATGTGTATAACACAGTCATTGTAAATATTTGTGAAGGTCGGACAACTAAGAAGCAATGTCTAGTCAAAGGTGGCAATGAGCATTTGCATCACTAATCTATTATTGAGATAATAATAGATCCTAGACTGTCGACAGTCACTCGTGCCTTTTTTGCTTCATTTTATCTAAAACTAAAGTCAACGCCGTGCTCCGATCCGAAGCAATACTATAATCGCATACTGATAGCGAGGACCGAAGGCCCGATCTGTATGTGATTATAGTAGTATTGCTCCGGATCAGAGTGTGGCGACAACTTTAGTTTTAGATAAAATGAAGCACAAAAGGCACAAGTGACTGCCGACAGTCTAAATAGACCCATGTTTGCATGAAATCTGACTTCGCTAATGGATATTTCCTTTTCGTGAAGCATACATGTACTTTTCCAGAAGTTCAAGGCATTTCCAAAATAGGCCCTAACGCCATGCAAATTGTCCAAATTCAACATACATGTGTACATAGTATTAGTTGTAACATAGGGTTACCTTATTGTAGTAGTTCTCTACATGTACATGTACATGTATTTTGAATGTCATTAGTGCAGCCATGAACAAGATGATCTTACAAATGAATTTTTTTGTGCTGCAGATATTTAACATGTCTCATGGTCATTTCCGAGATGGGTGCCCTTTGAATTGTAAAGTGTATGTTGGAGATCTGGGAACCAATGGTACTCGTCATGAAATAGAAAATGCATTCGGCAAGTATGGACCTCTACGTAATGTGTGGGTGGCCAGAAACCCTCCAGGTTTTGCATTTGTTGAGTATGAGGATCCCAGAGATGCAAGTGATTCAGTGAAAGCGTTAGATGGACGGTAAGTCTTCTGTTTTAAATGCCTTGATATACACATATTGAAGCCATCAACACAGTGATGTTGGTCTTTCTAAATACTCAATTCTACCATAGACCCTACACATGATTCTACAGACACAACAATGGACATGTCCACATATCAAAACAACATGGCTTCCCACATCCAGCATGGGTGATCAGCCATTCCCAATAAGAACCTGTGAGGGCGCACTACCCTGATACCATCTCATTATTCTATCTCATCCAACCTTAGTCAGGCAACCCTTTCAAAATGTTGGCTGATAGGTGGCAGAACACATCATATCTTACAGACTAACGTGTATAATTAGATGTTATTCCCCAATATTTTTCTTCATTCAGCCAAGGAAAATATGGGAGACCTAAGGGGTCTTTGTCAATACGAGTCAATAAACGCAGACAAGTAGTGACATCCCTTAGGCAGTGTTCTCCACGAGGGGTTTTTGAGGGGCGCACCGCCCCTCTGTTTTCATGGACCGCCCCTCTGTTTACAGAACCGCCCCTCTGTTTGCGTTCAGCGCCCCTTTGTTTTGGTGTGAACGTCTTCAAGAGATTCTATTCAATGCCGTTAATGAAGGAAGTGAACAGCGACACTGCGTCTATCATCATTTATGAACTTATTTATCGCCTTGATTATAACAATGGTAGCCGAAACAAAAACAGTAAATGTAGTACCGTCGTAAAGTAGAAGACGGTACGTTGGTAGTTTCTATGGCCGGGTATATCAAGCCGGTAATTTCCAAGCCTTCCCGTATACGTAATACAGTACGCATACGATGTACGATGTCACGGCAATTTTCGTATTGTATCGATAAATACGAACAAAATCCTAAAATTTATACATGTTCTTTAGAAATAACTACTCCGGTACGGTTCCATGGTAAAATTTATGTCCTAAATGATCACGTTTGGATGTGAATCGCGATCGTAGTACCACGAGGTAGCTCCGATGTGGCAGCCATGTTTGTTACTGTACATTTGCACTGAACGTATTCGGTTATTCTTAGCCCAAATTCGTCACATTAAAAATGTACGTATTTCCGGCAAATTTGGATGAAAAATCATTTTCCATTCATGAAAATTAAAAGGATATCAAATTTTAGAGAAATAAAGGAAAATGAATTGTTTTCAATTAATTTTTATGAATGACATGCACATTTACAAGGTGAAACCAACAACTCAAAACTAAGTGATAGCTAGCCTAGAGGTGCATACATGTACATCAACAATGCCATGTGTTGTCACTCCTGTGTGTAAAACATGCTTGCCAACATTACTATAACATCGTTTGTGTAACTGTCAACCTCCTACCTGAAATTTTTACATTGTGAATTATGTGAAAGGTTTGGAAATTGGTGATTACAATACATTTCAGTACATTTTAGTTTGCTGAATGAATAAAATAGGAGTTTTTGATTTTGGAAACTTTTTTCACTTCCTAATATTATGATCTGGAAATATGCTAATGATATGCAAATAAATATGCAAATTAGGGCGCCCCTGTATTTTTCTAAATTGTGGAGAACCCTGCTTAGGTCATGAGTTTATTCCGGCTGAATGAAGAAAAATACTGGAGAATAACATAATGATATCAGCGGCAGTAATATCAAAAAAATAATGAAAACTAACAGTTTGGGCTCATATTTCAAACACTGCAGAACTGATGATGTAGACACATGTTGTCTCGACCAGTGTGCCCTCTAATGATAGCCAAATTTTGTTGTTGTGAGTCAAAATGAAAAAAACTGGAATTTCTTGTGAGTCACCACATAGTAAGAGATAGGGGAACACCAAATTTTGGTGCGTCACTAGAAATTGTGTGTCAGTGGCGCGTCAAATTGGCTTAGGGGGCACACTGGTCATGACGTAGGCGCACATTGATGTGACGTAGAACAACCAGTGTATATATTCCATATTTTTTGTTCAACTTGGCTTGTGCATTGTATAATCATCTTCTTGTATCTTACAGTGTCCTATGCGGTGTTAGAGTAAGAGTGGAAGTGTCATCTGGTAAGAGTCGATGGGCTCAATGGGGTAGACCACCACCACGTAGATCATTCTCTGAGGAACGCTGCTATGAATGTGGAAAGCAAGGACACTTTGCAAGGGATTGCTACCATGCCAGGGGTAGTCGCGGTGGTGGTGGACGTCGTGACGGTGGTAGTCGTGATGGTGGTAGTCGTGATGGTGGTAGATACAGGCGACGCTCTAGGTAAATCACTGAAATTTATTTGTAATTCAGTTGTACATTATGTAAAGGTTGTGTGTGAAAGGTATATGTAAAGTTATAAATGTCACTATCTCCTTTCATACATCATGTAAACTACAGTAAAGCTCAAGATTCTCTTCTGCTTTGCTAGCCCAGTATCGGCCTCATATATCATGTATTTCTGATCTGTAAAACATTAATGTACTACTAAAACAGAAACACTATAGACTTTCAATTAGGTGGCGTGTTTTCGTTTTTACATCTCTCGTGTTTTTTGTTGCAAATTACACAAACAAAATACAGCCAAAATCTTCCTTGTTTTATTTAACAGTGTTAGAGTAATGATTTGTGTTCACTTTGAGATAAGATGTATCATTCTGTATGCTTGCATGCTATCTGTGTCCGTTTTTGATATGTATGTACGTGTAATTTGTAACAACAAAAAACATTGTGTTGCCAAATTGAAATGCTATAGTCACTCTGGTTTGGTAGTAAACAACACTGTTGCCAAATTGAAACGCTATAGTCACTCTGGTTTGGTAGTAAACAACACTTGCCTAATTGAAACGTTATAGTCACTCTGGTTTGGTAGTAACTACATAAGATATGTTGAAATAACACAAAAGATAATTCATTGTGAGTTTCATACATGTATATTTTGTAACAAACATGACATACTGTCTTCATTTCTTACTGTCATTCATGATATAGCTTGCTCTGTGCCATTTTTTCATTTGCTGGCTAATCGTTATGCATTTTATCTCCTGGTACTGGTTACGAAGTGGTGAGGGTGAAATATGCAGTAACTTTGTGAAACTGATTGTTGTTAACAAATTTATTAACCGAGCTACCCCCATTATTTCAGGGCTATGTAACGTTCAGCGTTTAGTCAGCATTCTTCTAGTTTTGTCAGCATGTCGTCATGTGATCAACATGAAATTGTCATGTGATCAGCACTTGCATCTCTGAGTTCAGCATAGTCAGCTCATGGCCCAGAGCGTCACTGACAACCAACCATCCTCGGGAGTGTCTCTTTTACAAAACCGTTCAGCTTATCAACAGGCTGTTGTCATGGAAATTCATCACTTTGAGTCATCCTCCCAAAAGTTGATCTCACTTGCGTTCAGCCCTGGCAGTTATCTGTTGTCAGCACGCGTGTATGTGTTCAGCCTTGGTGTCAACATCGACATCTTTGGCTCACTCCTTGACCTACCAAAGGTTGTTAAACAACTCATTTTAAATTTCTTTTTCATAAAAAGACGTAAGAGGAACTAAGGTCATGTTACACAATTAGTAAGGTATTATGTGAAACATTGTAGAAGGGAGATACTTAATAGAACTATTTTTTTGCAAAACGTGGTTAGGTAGATAAAGTCTACAGCACACCCCATGTCATTTTACTGGGGTTCCCTGAAACAAAATTGCCATGATTCTGTTGGAAACACGGCTACTTTTACCCGTTTCCCCCTTTCTGTTACCGTGGTTCCCCAACACTGTAGAAAGTAACAATATCCAATTGATCATGGGTCTTCGCCTTGAATTAAAATGTAGTTATAAAAAAAAAATTAAAACTCGTGGTGTCATATCTGATAGCAAAGTTGTAGATTTTTACTTAGAAAACATTTCAGATTTTTTTTTTCTTCAAATTTTTTTGCAATTTGAGTAAAGGGTATGCCCCTTCAGCAATTTGATATCTTTGTGTAGCGAAATCATATTAGAATGTTTATATAAGAAATTTCAAGTGTTTGCTTGAGATATATGTTGTGTTTCTAATCATTTCATAAACTCATTTCAGGTCCCCCTATTCAAGATCTCGTTCTCACTCTCCATACAAACGCAGTTATAGCAGCAGTAGAAGTCGCAGCAGGAGCCGAAGCAGAAGCAGAAGCAGGTGTGTATTCACAAATATATTTTAATCTTTTCCTAGGGCCTAGTAAAAATATTAGGTGGTTCCGGTTACCCGACCCCGCCTACATATAGTTTATCACTGTCAACCATATTTTTTTTTTTTACATATTCATTAAAAAAAAATTGCGAAAATCGTGAAGTCTTACCAGAAATAGTGGATGTGGAAACTGACATCAACTTAAAAAGACAATATAAAACTGTTCTTCCAATCTGTAATGGCTGTACATCTGATGAGAAGAAACCAATAACAGAGACCATATGGAAAACAGCAGAAAATATAACTGCCTGAACTAGACACTCACATATGAAAAAAAATGAAAAATCTATCTACCCCACCTATTCTAAATTTGAGTGTAATTGGAACCATACAATTTTTTTATTAGGCCAAGGCAAAACTGAAGAGTTACTAGACAAGCTAAACCTGAGCAAAAAGATGTCTCCCAGTTTTATTTACTCCTTACTTGAAGTAATTTTTTTAACACAATTGTCTTCTTTGTGTGAAATAGTCTCCTGAGTGAGTAAACATTGTAAGTCCCCAAAAAGTGCACTGCAGCAAGTTCAAGCAACTCTGTCAATAAAACTCAATGACACCTCCCTACTGAGACTATAATTACACCAACATCCATTCAATAGGCCTTTCCACAATTTGCCATGGTGGCATTCTACTTCCTGTCTGTGGTGGCGCTCTACTTCCTGTCTATGTCTACCTTGAGGGTATACATAGTATAGGTTACTCAATTAATCAGAGAGCACTGCTGCTTTCCTCAATGTCTGAACAATATGAAAAGCATCCCTGATTTACATTTCTACAGAATACCAAGGAACAAAGCTCTTACGAAACGGTACTATGAGGAGATGACACCCCCAATTTGAGTGAGGGCGCTGTATTCTCAATTTCCTGTTTGCAGTCTGTAATGGCCTATAGCTACATGTTGTGACAAATAGTTTTAGTTTGCATCTATCTTAGTAAACTGAAGACTCAATTACCTCTAGTAATAATTCATTTGAAAAATCAAGTAAGGAGACATTGGCGTTGTACAATACAAAACTTTCCATTTATCTTAGTTTGTAGTACACTTGCTAGAAGTTCACCTCTCTGAAATTCTTAATATGTCTCTTCTGTTTTTGTTTGCAGATACCGATAAAAGAGGAGGAGTAAAAAAAAGGAGATAGTGTACACCAACAGAAAAGTTAAAGATATGACAGTTATTTTAAGATCTGATACGGCATTGTTTCAATACTGTCTTTTTAAGAATACATCAAATTTACTGGAAACCATTTAAAATAGCTGAGTAACAAGTTTACTGTGTACACTATTGTCATGTCTTTGAACAAAGAATACTTGATCATTTGTCAACATTTTGTGAGTTTATTGGATTCTGATCAGTGTGCTCTCTAATGATAGCCAAATTTTGTTGTAAGTCAAAATGAGAAAAACTGGAATTTCTTGCGAGTCACTACATCGTAAGAAATAGGGAAACACCAACTTTTGGTGTGTCACTTGAAATTGTGTGTCAGTCAAATTGGCATAGAGGGCGCACTGATTCTGACATCGTTTCATTACTAGTCAGTCATACATACTGCCTCACGTTCAACATACTAAATAAAGTCAAAAATAAGAAAAAAAGAAATATGGCAAAATTAGTTCCAGTTAGTATACAGCTAATCAGGCTTTCCTTGTTTTGATTTGTACTAAGCCTATTGATGTCACTGTTAGATGTAACATGTATATGTAGCACTGAGTGTATACCATATGCACATACTGAGCTGTATTGTGATGTATATGTAAATGCTGTGATGTAGGTACACATAATATTGTGATGTTTGTGCATGTATTGTGATGTATAAACACAGACTGTGATGTACATGCACATACTGAACTATATATGCACATATGTTATACAGACATGTACTGTACCGTATGTACACATACTGTGCCGTATGTACACACACTGTGCCGTATGTACACACACTGTGCTGAATATACACACACTGTGCCGTATGTACACATACTGTGCCGAATATACACAGACTGAGCTGTATATGCATATACTAGTGATGTATTCTTGTAGAACTCCTCCTACACTGCCTAGGTAGTCACACACCCTGACGTGGTTTGTTATTTTGTGTTTGATATGCCGTCAGTGTAATTTAGAGATGTAGGTTATGTATGTATGTAGTATTGTATTGTTAGTCTTGTGTTCTTGGTCATATTATTTTTTTTAAAAGTTTTTCAGCCACGTTTGTTTATTTCCTTTAGATGCCAGTGTTCTCTCTCTCTCTATATATATAGCTACTGCAGTCATGACTAGACATTAGTACCCAGTAGTTTCTATAGTAGTACAAGTTAAATGATGAAGTCTTGTGAAGTTGCAACTTTGCTGTGGTGTATATTAGCATTCATATTAACATAATAACAAACTTTACATTAGAAGATTATTTTAAAACTCATTGTCACACCCTGATGCTGCTGTGATGTACATAAATGTACCTGCTTATTCCTCTTCTATGTATACATGTATAACCCTAGTCCTGCCACAACCAAAATCTTTTACTTGACCTGAAGAGGGTTAATTAAAAACACAGCTGATAAGAAGAATTGGTGTTTGATACAGGATATTGCAGTAAACAGCGCCCTCTAGTGGCAGTAAGTATATTGTAGGAGATGATCCCTGGAAAATGATCTACTAATATGCATACATGTTGATGTAACCATAGATTCGGTGGTGGAGGGTCTATGATGTAACAAGCTAGTAAAGTACAGGTATGCTGTATGCAATATTGTGGCAGGAACAAAGGGTGTTCCCTCTCCCCTTTATAATGTCCCAGCCTATGGGTGAAGATACCAACAATTAAGAAAGGCTAAGATATCCTGAGAAACAGCAAGACTTGTGTTTGAATCCTACATACAAATGATAGCTTACCAGGTCACAGCAAAAAGAACAATGTACCCATGTTACCTCACAGAAATTCAATACATATAACTACAGAGAAACTACATTAATGTTACCTTTGAAGAATTTCCTTGGCTTAAGAAATTTAGTACATCAAATAACATATGTACATGTTTTACTGTCTGTTGGTTTCCATTTATTGTGTTGTTATGGTAATAAAAGTATTTTTTAAAACAAACATTTGCCTGACTCTAAAATTTATCTTGTGTATGTGTATATAGTACATGTGTGACTGTGTTAGACTCTCTCAGTCCTCGGAGTTTCACATCGCTAAAAAGGGTTGTTTTGTATGTACCAATATCTGCTTCATAATTGTACTCTAATATCCTTGTACTGTGGGCCTTCATCAAACACATAGGGCTAACCATTTGTTGATGTGTTACTGCAACACTTCGTGTTATTGTGAAGCCTCGGGGCTTCACAGTAACACAACAATGAATGGTTAGCCCTAGGTAATCGACGAGGGTGCACAGTACAAGGATATTCAAGTACAGTTATGCAGTAGATATCGGTACATACAAAACAAACTTTTTAGTGATACAAAGCTCCAAGGACTGTGAGAGAGTCTATGACTGTGTGTATTGGTACAGTCAAAACAACCTTTTTAGCAATGCGAAGCTCCAGGACTGTGACAGAGTCTATGACTGTGTGTGTGTGTATCAATGCATGTATGAATGCGTGCATGCATGTATGTATGTATGTGTGTGTGTGTCCAACTGGATGTATCAGGGTATCTACCTGCACACTATGAATTGTGCATGCATGAGTACACTTCTACTGAAGTGGCTACAGTTCAGTTATAGTTCCTCATGCAATTGAAAGGCTCAGTTTGGATTGGGAATGAAATTTAGGTGAAAACCAGTTATCTGGTAGACCTATACAACAAGGTGGTCCTGTACAAAAGAATAGGTATTATAAGATAAGCTCTTCACAACATTCATTTTGATCAGAAGGCTTCACATATGAAAGCCGACCAAAGTTATCGAATGTTATGATGCACCTAGGCAGTAATATTCTATTTCAGATATTGAGAATTCTTGTAGCTCCACTGATGTGGTGGCACTTGTGCCAGAACTTTGGATTTAATCATTGTTATTGGCTAATGTAGTCTTTACCACAAACCATTACCATTCATACACTATTTTCAAACAACAGGACTTCCAGAGCATGTAATTCAACATGTAACTTCGGTAAATAGAAAATATATTGAATATTCTTGTAAGAAGAGCAATCAACTTTCAGAACCCCCCCCCCCCAACAAATGACAATATATGAAGGAAATGTAGCCACATTACCACATACTTGCATAACTAGGGTATGACTGCTGCACAAACACAGGCAAGAACCCAATCTGATTAAAATCCGATGTGGTGAAAGCGGCTAGATGCCTTTATTTACCTCTGTTTTCTTCGTTTTGTATTGTTTGTTTTGTTCCGAGTGATCGCCTCCTTCCCACATCTGAACCTGTGTAATAGACAATCCCATTGAATGTCGACAATATTGTAAGGTTTTCACAACCAATCAGCACGCTTCAATTTCTCCAGTGTGTGCAGCTGCCAACGTAACCCTCATCCTGATTGGCCAATCGATAGCGCGAGATTCAAACGCGATTGTCTATTACACAGGTTCAGATGTGGGAAGGCGGCAATCACTCGGAACAAAACAATGGAAACAGAGGTAAATAAAGGCATCTAGCTGCTTTCACCACATCGGATTTTAATCAGATTGGCAAGAACCATGCTCCTTGCAGATAGGCATACAGACAGAAAGTAACTGACATACAAAAACAACTGCATGTATACCTGCAGCACAGACACTTAGAGACAATCGCACAATGCCGCATAAGCTCAACAAACAAACAAACATCATTCGTTAGGTCGATACTGCCTCCCTAAAGGAACATTCACAAGTGCAACATCAAAGGTTCATATAACATGATGTAAACTATGATGAAAACTGTAGCAGCCACACTATATCTCACATCAGAAGTAAATTGTTATCAATTTATCAACATCTCTGTAATAAATACAAAAGCTGTTACCGATATCACTGAAGAAGTGAAAGTTTTCCGTTAAAATTTGGTTAGAAGTGTGAAAATGAAGTTCAGCAATCGCACTGATGCCAGACCCCCCCCCCACTAAACGAACAAAGTTTGCTTATTGAGCTTGGGTGACATTAGGTGATCATCCCTTAAACTGACCATGACTGCACAGAATTCTGGCCTGCACTCGTACACACAACTTGAAATAAACACGAGATACAGCAACGAGATAAATAAAATGGCAGTTTTAAAATTTCCTTTATTAAAATTGTCATAGACCATTCATACCACATACATACATGTACATATCAAGTTTCAAAATTGAAATCTACAAAAATCATTCACTACATACAACATGCTGATATAAATCAAATAAAATTTATATTCCATTTGTAATACCAGTAACTCCTGCAATCATAATTTTGATGCCCCCCCCCCCCCTCACATATATGTAAGCATTACAATTCCACATTTCATTCAGTCCATCTAACAATAATCCCTGAATCCCTAAATCGATGTGTGAATTTGATTTTCCATCTAATCCCTTCACTAATCTGTGAATTTGATCTCTCGATCCATGTAATTCCTGAACTTATCCCATATTTGATATGGAAAGTGTATTTTTTCACGAAGGTTGTATGGGAAGTGCATTATTTTCATCATCATCATAACTTTTGCAGGAACACAGTCTGTAAGTGAGACCTCATTTTTGAGTACAAGACAGGCAAAATGCGAAATACAATTCACTCTGGTGCAAAGCTGAATCGACAATCTGACAAGAAAACATTAGCTTAGACATGTCGTTGGCTGATCTTGACTTTGTCAATTGAAATATCGTCCTTGACCATCACAATGTATTTTTATTTTGTAAACTTGACTATGGCCAGAAATGAGGTCCATTTACAAACTGTGCGTTATAAGTGATGAGAACATTACAACAATTCTCTGAGAACATTCTATGCAATGACAGCAAGGAACATGTTTTAAAAGAGGGCAAAAATAAAACTTTAATTAGACTAAAAACAATAAAATGATGTCATACATTCATACTTGCCTTCACGACATCAAAATTACACTAGCTGTAAGCCATTTCGTTAAAATAATCAATTTGTATTTTTTGTCATTCCTGGTCTTAGATTGCAGAAAACATTTAATTCAAGATTTTTTAGCCATACACAAAGGAGACCCTCCCCCCTCTCCCGACCCCCCCCCCCCAAAGATTACACCACATCACCACCTATTCATGAATACTTTGTACTTTGATGTACCATGCTTTCTATGGAGGCTTGTTCCACTTTTCAAAGAAATAGGGAGAACAAGAAAATGTAAACTTTAAAAAAAAATATGTACAGATATAGTCCTGTGTGAGTAGAAAGTTTGGCAAGACAATGATTGTAGTGACCAAGTAAAGAGATAGGCACATGTCCGATACAAAGTGTGTATGACAGAATGAACTGTTTGGATACGTGTACTGAGGCCAAAAAAAAAAAGACTAATGTTTCTGGTCAGCGTGTGCATCACTTAAAAACACCTGCGTTGATATTTTTTTTTACATGTTTGTCCAGACCATGCAGTCTGCAGATCTGGGGAAAACACAAAAATAACCATCCTTGCATTGATTGCTGCTTTAGTGAAGACAATTGCAGAGCCAATTATGAACAAGCAAAGTACATCTGCCCCCACAAATACACACTTTCTCTAAAGTACTAAATAAAAAGAAAACAGTAAATGCCATAAATCATACACTGAGTGACAGGTTTGACATGTAAAAAAAAAAAAGAATTTGAAAAAATCACATCACTGCACAACTTAATAGACAAAATGTCCTGACCAGAAACAATTTCTATTTTTTTTTTGGCCTACTGATGTTACACAATATGACCAACTATTACTAACTATGACAGATTTTACCTGCTTTCATACATTCGGTCCCAGAGTCTCCTAAATCTCGGCATTCATGTAAACACTGCCAAAGTATCAGGTGGTGAAACACCCCAAACAACTCCTGCAGAACAGTTGGTGATTCGTGCTTTCTAACTACTACTAGTCGAATGACTGCCAAAAGACTCATCTATCCAATGAACACAATGTCTGTGTCTCTAGGCTACTGTTCAACTACATCCTTCCAATACTGTATGGGTATGATTTCAGTATGACAACATCATAGAGTTGTCCACCTGCAATTCAGGCTTTAACCAATCAAAATGGTTTACTGTTGCACTGCATTCACCTACACTCAATGGTTATCCAATCAAAAGGCTAAGATTATTCTGCAATGCCTGGTTATCCAATTAAAATGCATCTACCTGTATGCCATTGTTAGCCAACCAAAATGTTTAGCTTCCACTGCATTCACTTGTTTACCATGGTTATCCAATCAAAATGCTGGGATTACACTGAAATCACCAGCTTGGTTAATCCAATCAAAATGCTGGGATTACACTGAAATCACCAGCACTCCATGGTTAATCCAATCAAAGCGCTGGGATTACACACTGAAATCTCCTGTACTCAACTTCCGGTCAATTGTCCTTCAAGATTCAAGAGAAGAGCTTACATCTGATAATTACTGTAATGCCCAGTTTGCCCACCAAGTCATATTTTATAGTGTAACAATATCTCCATCTCCCTTTCAGAGTTGGGTTAATCATATTGTTATGAAAGGTACTCTATTTATCATGGTATGTCTGATCAAACTGTCCATCTGTCTGTCCAGGTTTATCCAACCGTATTCAATGAAAATTTTGTCCATCTGTGACAAGCCTGCTTATCCAATCACATTCCAAACTTGAAAGTGAGTCTATCTGTATTACTTGGCTCATCCAATCACACTCAAAGGAGAAGTACCAGTATGTCCATCTGTATTACTTAGCATATCCAATCACATTTCAAGGAGTAGAGTGTCCATCTGTGGATACTTATAGCATATCCAATCACATTCAAAGGAGAAGTGTGTCCATCTGTATTACTTAGCATATCCAATCACATTTCAAGGAGAAGTGTGTCTATCTGTATTACTTCACATATCCAATCAAATTTAAAAGAGAAAAGTGTCCATCTGTGTCTATCCTTCCTTATCCAATTATATTCTTCAGAAATAAATCATTCATCTGTTCTCCTGGCTTTTACCCAATCATATTCAAGGCTCACACCGATAATTGGTTTGTTCTTTGCCCCTTGGAGATGTCATACAACAATCCAATATAAACAATAATTATTTTTAAAACAGGCCAGCTGTAACCAATTCCACAGTTCCACAAACACGGTAAATATCACAGTAAACATACATTAAGATGATGACATCACACATACTGTAGAAGGAGGTTTAGGAATTCTTAAAGAGTTTCAGTATCGTTAACTGCTACTGTCACTGCAATCGTCTTGTAAACTTTTCACAAAATCATCAAAGTCTGTCATTTTGTCCTCGTAATCTGCCAATTGCTCCACTAATGTATCCTGTAGATAATAATAATAATAATATTTATTTTTCTATACCATAAATCCATAAAATGCTCTAAACGGTTCACAAATCTAAAAAAAAGAAAAAGCACTTGACACTAAAACAATATTTGATACAATAATAGATACAATAGATATTGACAAAAAAAAATACTCCGGTTAAAAAATACCATTCAAATATACTAGTAATCATTGCTAAAATGTAGAACAGTGAACAGTACTTTCTTCTACAAACTTATAGATCTAGGTCTTCTTATGTTGTGAGTTACCATATATAGGTACTAGTAGAATAGGGGAATTATCAAATTTTTTGAGCATCAACTGTGTGTGTGTGTGTCTCTCTAAAAACTCTACTGCGTTGATAGTTGTTTTTCTAGTTCCAAGATGAGATACTGTCGCTTGTGTTGTTATGTTTAGGCCTTTTTTTTGTCTTTATTACATTTGAAATAACATTTTCATTTGTGAAATGATGGATTGACATATTGACCTCTTTAATTGTGAGTGATTTCATAGAATAAAGACTACGGTACATTGTATATTCCTCCAATGACAGAGAGGGATTTTAGTGGTAAACCCAGAGTGTAATCAGGTGACATGCTACCATCAGGTGACTCCCTGAGTAGCATGGGCAAACCCCATGTGTGTACACAATAGAATACATGGCATTATATGGGAATACATGCAATGCATCAGTTTTGGAACTAGCAATAGATATATGAGTACTGCTAGGACTATGGTGACAACCATCCCCCGAATAGCTTGTGCAACCCAACACCTGTAGGTACAGTGTACATGACATTGTAAGGGGAGACACGCAATGCATCTTGGAACTGATATCAGATCTATTCTCTTTTCACAATGTGAAAATATTTTACTTTAGCCATCTAAACTTACCTCTTCAGTGTTAGGTTCCTGAAAACTCTGATCATCATTAAATGTAAGAAGAGGTGGTGCAGTCTGGCATTCCCGATAAAAAGCACCTAAATCACTTCCAGAGTTAGACTTGGCAAATGCAGGTTTCTGTCAGGTTTAAAACAAATTTATAATATTGATGATAAAATGACCTTCAATCAGTTCTGGAGTCACTTTGATTAAAATTTGATGTAGTGTACACATCACAGTTTCTTTTTGGCTGTTACGTTTACTGTCGTTTGTCCTTTTGTGAGCTGACACATACATCTGACAGTGTTTCACACTGTTGCAATCATCATGATGGCATGAAACACTGCATAATGGTTCCTGAATATCTTGCTTGATATTGTGTTATTTATACCGCTCTACATACATATGTATTGAGCACAGTTTACTCCAGCATAGACATGTTACATATACTGAGTTATATATATATATATATATATATATATATATAGTTTTGTAGTAAAACTATTACGCTCTGCCACTGCGGTATAGAGCACTGTCTTATAGCAGATTGATACTCACCGAGTTATATATATATATATATATATATATATATATATATATATATATATATATCATTCGGGGCAATCCTAGCACACAAAAATAAAAAAGATTTTTCAAAAAAGAAAAGAAAAAAAGAAGTGATTACTGACCAGTTCTACCATTACAAAATCATCAGGTGCTGAGGTTTGACTACTGTTTGATTTGTTAGATCCAGTTGATGTTGTTTGTTCCCCTGGTTGGTCCACTGAACCCTGTGATGATTAGTAAAAGGTCAAAGGTCACATAAATATGCCCTTGTTCATGTAAAATTGTGGTATGTAGACACCATGAGAAGCACATTCTATGATACATATACATATACATCACACAATACAGTACAGCAGTTTTGAGTTTCAGTGTTTTGACCAAAAATCACCTATTCATTGGACCAGTTCAACGGTCAGTATTAAATGCAAACATTTTGTTATCCTACTAGTACTACTACATGTACTAGCTAACTAAAGAGACATCCCCATACACTACAGATGTAGTGGCTATTTTGTAAACTTTTGACACCCACGCATGCACACAAACACACACACACACACACACAAGCACACACACACGCACACACCCAACACACACACACACACACACACACACACACACAAACACACCCAACACACACACACACACAAACACACACACACACACACACACATGTACATCTACAGTGTCACTAATTCTTCCATTCTTCTGTGCTGAAATTACAAAATGGCAACCATTACAAGTACAACTCATATCAACTAAGGAAATCAAGAAAAGAAGGCACTACTACTCACTCGTCTGACAGCTGCTAAAGTTTTATTTTTTGGAGATTCTGAATGACTATGGTCTTGTAATAAGGACATGAATGGAATGTCTGTAGAAAATATATCTCCCTGTAAAATAGACAAAAGTACATACACACATTAATTTTGTAAATATATTATCTCAGTATTTCTAACTGTAAGTACATGACTTGTATCATAATAAAAATTGAGCTGCCCAAATAGTTATCAATATTTATTGCAATAAAGGTGAGAAATAACTATGGGCAATAAATCTCAGCAATTGTTAAGGTAGAACTTTGAATGTTAATTGTCAGGTTTCTCCCTTGGACCTAACAGAACAGTTAGGGTTGGTACATGGTTCTCCCCAGCATTTTCAGAGTAGTAAAGTTTCAAGGGAAAACAAAAAGTACTTTAGACTGTATATGTATAAGAGAATTGAACTTCAAAATTCCAGACAGGTTTTATAGCCTTGTTACTGTGCTCATAGTAAATGTTGATGAGTATTAGACTCGTAGTAACAGGTTCACTCACCTCATCCGGTGGTGATTTCCCAGTGGCAACAAAGGCACCTCGTTTGTGACCTGAGCTAAAACTTCCAGATTCGGGAAGACTGTAATTAAGGATAGAGAAATATAACAATGTGTTATAATACATCACTTTCATATGGTCTTCAGTTATTGGCTTAGATTGTACCACATGATATGGACTCCATGTATTGAACCGTATTACTAGAAAAAGGACTTTCCCTATACGTGAGTGGAGATGATGGTAGTAATCATAATGCATTGTATAGGAACTAGACTACTTGTGTTGTTGCAATGTACCTTTGGTTCTTCCTCTGAAAACTGTTGTGTTACGGTACTAAATAATATTAAAGTGGCCATATGGATGAGAATTTGGTATTTATTTTGGATTTTTATTTGATAAAACAAATTCACTATGTTTTTATACTTGAAAAAATAATGCGAAAGAGCATATACATCGCAAAAAGATGGAAAAAGTGTAAAAAGTTTGTTATTGTACGTACAATAACAAACATTTTATACATTGTTTAATGTTTTGCAGTTTATTGGGTTATGAACATAGACTTAGTATATGTTATTTCACATTATTTTGTCAAGTAGAAAAACATAGTGAAGCTGTTTTATCAAAAAAAAATCCAAAATAAATACCAAATTCTCATCCATATGGCCACTTTAAATATATAGTTCTTACCCTAGTTTATGTTTTTCTGTCTCTACAACTGGTCTACCTCTAGTATAAGTTGTAACGTTGATAGGTGGTGTTGTGTGTTGGTGTGACTGACTATCTCTCTGTGGTGATTGCACATATCCACTACTAGATGGAGAGGTGGAAAATGTTGTAGCACACGAATCTTGGGACTCTAGTACACACGTTGGAATATCTTCTCTTTCTGAAGATCTGGAAATAGGTAAAAAAAAAATCCCAGAAATGACAAAATGAAGTCTTCCATGAGTTCCGTGATAAATCTATAGTCTTTCCACTCGTTGTGTGGAATTTGACATTGCAAAGGTTTTGTGTGGGATTTGACAAGTCTTTGGTTGAATTTGATACAACTGCCGACATCAGACTGTGGACGAACATGTTACAAACATGGAAAGTAAACAAATTGCTCAGCATGTTGGAAGTACAGAGACTTGTATTACACACCATGGTTTCATAAGAACAGTTTTATGCCTGCTTTATGTGTACATGAAATGCCAGGGAACTAGACTTTGTGAACTGAACTATTATTAAGTACATTGGCCATAAAACTGTTCTTATCAAATGATGTAATTTGATACAAGTTTCATCATGCTGTGCCAAGTGTTATTAATCAAATTATCATTTGTTTACTTTCCCTGTTTGTAACAGATTCTGTTTGTCCACGGTCTGATGTCAGCAGTTGTAACAGATTATGTTTGTCCACAGTCTGATGTCAGCAGTTGTAACAGATTCTGTTTGTCCACGGTCTGATGTCAGCAGTTGTAACAGGTTCTGTTTGTCCACAGTCTGATGTCAGCAGTTGTAACAGGTTCTGTTTGTCCACAGTCTGGTGTCAACAGTTGCAACAGATTCTGTTTGTCCACGGTGTGATGTCAACAGTTGTAACAGATTCTGTTTGTCCACGGTCTGATGTCAGCAGTTGTAACAGGTTCTGTTTGTCCACAGTCTGGTGTCAACAGTTGTAACAGATTCTGTTTGTCCACGGTGTGATGTCAACAGTTGTAACAGATTCTGTTTGTCCACGGTCTGATGTCGGCAGTTGTAAGACTCATAATCTCACTAAGTTTGGCATACATGTATGTATAAACCAACGTTTTGACATACATGAGTTGCAGTAGAGTAGATGTTGATGAAAGAATATGAGGGTATTAAGAAATGACACCACAAAGTCGTGGCGTGAGTTACATGTAGATTCCTAATCTCACCAAGGTTTAACATATATGGCAAGGTTTTGAAATACATGGGATGTAGTAAGTGAACCGTAAATGAAGAAAATAGAAAATAATGTCTTAGAAATGACACTGTACTGGCAACAAATTCTCTGCATGATATTTTCATACAGCAAATCTCACACAGTTTTTGTACAAAAGAGTATGAAATACATGGGTTGTTGTGGTAAATTTTGTTGACAAAAGAGAAATAAAGGAAGTGACATTATTAATGATGATGAAGACGATATTCATAATATATTGTACAACCTGATATGGTTGAAGTAGTCTTAGTCATAGTCTGAAAGGTCTCGTCATTGGTCCACTTATTACATACGCAGAAACAATGACTTGGTCTTTCAGGTTATATCTTAGTTACAGTTTCTTCGAAAAGGCAAGTGATAAATGTAAGTTGTTCTCTCTCTCAGTTGCTCCCCTTGTCACATACATAGTCTACAGTAGTACCATGACTAAAAGTTGGAGTAACGCATCACAGGTGACATAGTGTTTTCTACATTTCTCGCTGTCTGTTGCTGAATCTGTCACATGTTAAAATCCTGTTTTTCTCAACTTGAAGTTGCTTGTGTGCACACGAATAACCCCCACCCCCACCCTCCATCTCCCTCCCCTGGTAGAAAGAAGATTAAGTCAAGTGATATATTTGTAATGCAATTGCATGACCACTGTCTGTTCCTTCGTTTATCAGCTACATATATTTCAGAAGTAAGTGTGAGGAGTAGGGGAAGAGGGAGGGGGGATTGTTTTTACGAAGAACTGATGAATTGATCTCCTCAACAACCCAGAAGAAGCTGAAAGAAACGCAGTGATTGGGAAGTCAACGTGCCCCGCGCCATAGTCGCATTTAATTGAAAACGTTTCAAACGTGACATGAAAATAACAAATTTTCGATTACTGAGATAGGAGCTTCAAACCTCTTGAAACACACACACACACAATGCTGTGGACAACTGTGAGTGTGAGAACAAAATATAAATTCTAATTTTGTTTATTTCCCATAATGCCTTGGCCCAGTGTACATACCTCTTCAGAGCCAGATCTTTCAATGTTTAAAACCCAATTTTAGAGAGGTTGCATGCTACACGAGTGATGATAACGACGTTTCTGGGTTCCTCACCATAAAAAAAAACGCAGCTATGATAAAATTGACCTCACTTTCATCAAACGCACAGACACAAAACACAGAATGTAGAGTACAATAGATCCTTTATTGGTTATATACTAAGTACATAATTAGATGTTATTCCCCAACAGTTGTCTTCATTCAGGAAAATATGAGTGACCTAAGGGGCCTTAGTCACTGTGAGTTGCTAGATGAGTAGTGACAACCCTTAGGTCATGAGCATTTTCTGGCTGAATGAAGAAAAAAATTGGGGGAAAGTAATGGCAATTTGGAGCATTTTGACTAATATTTGAACACAGCAGAACCGATGACATAGACACGCGTTGTGTTGTGACATAGATGCGTGTTGTCTTGACGTAGAATGACCAGAGTATACATTCCATATTTTTAGATGAACCTGGCTTGTGCATGGTATAATATAATAAGTGTAACTGTACACAGTACATTCCCTAGCTTGTACTTTGGGTACGATGGCTCTGACTGCATCCAGAGCTTTTCTTTGTTGTTATTTCCTTAAATGTGAGGAAAGTCATGCAATTCTCTGGCTTGGGAAGGCAATCCCTTTAATTAGACTGGACTGCTTGGGTGGCAGTCAAGCAAGCAAACACCTTAATAACTGACCTTCCCACCACAACCAACCACGAAATAGTGTGACGGGGACCTGATTACATGGAAGTACAAGCTAGGAGTGTCAGATATCCACCCCCTTAGTAATAGATAGAGGATTTAAAGATATAATGATTAATTCAAACTTATCTACCCACCCTGAGCTAAGGTATTGGCAAGGCCTAGCAGACAGTACTTTAGGATTGGTTTCAACAAAATGGTCATCCTTAACTGCCATAGGTACAGCACTACTGGGTGGCCTAGGAATTCGGCACAGTGGAAACGCATGTTAGAGAATAATTAGAGTAGTAAACACACACCAAAACACTCAGAAATACTCCAGATATTAACATTTCACCCAACTTTTCCCCTGTTTATACACCATATTCTGGTTACTGACTTAAGCGTTAATTTTAAAATTGACAAAAAAGGGGAGGGGTTCAAATATTCATCATGGATGCCACTGGCATGTCAGTACAAGGTAATATCTACAAAGTGTATACGAAATAACTTCACATTTCCTATATACACAAACGACTGACTGACTCGCATTTCTGATCAAAAATTTGAATAGCGCCCCCAGTGGCCAAACTATATTATCTTTTTATATCAACCAGAATATAGCATATTGGTATGACCAATTTCTTGCTACCCACGACAGAATTTCACCAACTAAAGGTGAGTCTTAATTATTTTGAATTTTCCACTTTTGGTTTGACAAGAAGCAAATCAAAATATTTACAAGATGTGTCAATTTGATAACTTTCTTAGTTTGATGACTTAAATATGGTACATTACAGATATAGTATAATTTTTGTAGTGTTATTTAGAGTATGAGAAAAGTGGAAACAGATAATGCTTTAAAGACAGAGTTTGAGTTTTGACTGTGTTACAGAAACTACAAAGAGTCATCCTATCATAGAAAGCTCAAAAATCTCTTTCTGACTTCCATATCAGCCGAATGTTGACAATGACTGATCTAGCCCGGTATTGCCCCGAAGGGTTGGTGCAAGCATTAAGGTACCCTCAAGGACGAATTTCACTGACAGGCAATCTCTCTAAATGTTGCCATATGGAAGCTTGTTCATTGTCCTTTTGAAATAATGAAAGAAATCTGGTGGTCCACCATCTTGTTTTTAAGGAAATCGACCATCTTTTATTTTCACACAGAATTAACAATATTCGGCGGCCATATTGGATGGTGGCCATATTGGATGGCAGCCATATTGGATTCTAAAATGGTATAATTTTGATAACATTTTGACCTCTATGTTAAAAATTTGTATGGTGACCCTTGATATTTTTTCTTGATTTCAACTGAGAATGGGATGCTGATCTGATGCTAGCACCAAGCTAGTGTAATGCTAGTCCAGTTGAAAAGAAATTCTTGAGCTCTCTGATCATATGTGGTATATAATGAGAAAAGTTGATTTCATATTACTCAAGATTTATTGCCTTAGTACTATTCTAAGATAAAGAGTGACAATGGGTAGCAAGAACTTGTTTCCTTTGATGGATCATTCCATTAGACAGGGGAAATAGGGGTGGAAAGATTAGTGAAGACTACCTACAGTTATGTATATGTGTGAAGCACTTATATATATGAAGCATGCCATGCATGAAGTACAACATAGCAAAATAGATTATCATATCTGATGGATATGATGAAGATAGGGTGGTAATGAGGGGGATACTAGATTGAAATGACAGAGACTGGTTACTGACACTACTATGAGGTATGTATACAGCAACACTAATATGAAGTATGTATTTAACCAACATAATCAAGAGCACAGAGCACAACATGCAAACAATATCATATCATTATTAGTGGCTACTAGTACTACTGAACTAGTTGGTAAGTACATTCATGTAAATGTGGAAGTCAATTATGGCTGCACAGCCTGTTAAGTATTGGTAATTATGTCATATTATGGCAAGCAGCATGTGACATGTGCGCAATACTTTATTTGACATGAAACCATAGCAACAACTAATTAATACAACTTGGAGGCATACACAGAACAAATCATCATGTAGCCCCTTATACTCATAGTAAAGGGGGTAGTGCCTCCTGTTTGACCAATGTTTTCAAAAACTTGTATAGTTTTAACCCTTAGAATGCCAATGTCTTTGCAATGATAGCACAGCCCTTGGAAGTGACAGCTCTGTTGTGTTATTATACAGTACATTCTTTTTCCAAACACACAAGTATTAACATTGTAATTTTGCCCATTTCCTGCCAATATTTGAAGTATTTTACAATAATTAGTTTAACGTGTAAACAAGCCAAAAAAAAAAATTGATCAATTTTCCTTTCAAAACTGGAATGACTTTTTCCATGACCTTTAAGAGTAGATGGAAAATGACAGGACCTAGGGGGTCAATCAGCCATATAGGACAATGCATACTAATAGTTACTACACCTAGGGGGCCACGCATAGCCACATTACATGGCATTCTAAGGGTTAGAATACAGAAGAAACATAAAACAATGTAAAACATACAAATGCAGCAACAAGTACTCTCTACTCTCTAAACAAGAAACTACATTTCTACACTATACATGTTATTTCTAACTTTTGAAAAACAAACACAACACAGACACCTCACTTTTGGAACATTGTATATGTTTTGCAAACAATGTGACAAAACATATCATTTCATAGGTATCTGGCTGAATCAGTAACTGTGCGTACTTACCTATCTGGAATAGCTAATTTTGTTCTATAAGCTGCAGTGAGAGTAATTGTTCCTATAGGGGTAATCACAGACCCCACTCGTATATTTTCAAAGCCTGAAATAAAAAACAAACAAAAAAAATCAGTTCTACTCAAGCCTTCAAAAAAAAAAATTCTTGCTCAGGGAGGGGAACAACCCCTCCCTGGAACCCTCCCCCAGCAAGCTGGCTGACTATCCTTATCATTTGCCCTGCTATTCCAAAATATTTTGAACATCCTGTATTCTAGAGTACTAGAAAGTTTAGTCTAGATGCTATCTATGGCTTCAAATCTCTCTTCAACCCATTTAGCTCAATGAGAGTTCATGAATCATAATTTGTTCATGCAAATGAGTACACTCGCAACTGTTAGAATGATGTAGACAACGTAGAAATCGTGCCCATATCAGGACATGTCACTGCCCCCAATAAACACTAACTTTTCATCGAGTAAAATTCTGTGATTGAATCATGAATGACAAAGAAATGATATTAATCGCTGTTTGGGTGACTTCATTTGAATTTGAAATTTCACCTGAGGACCTCATTGCACCAGACGTGAGATGAGATTCAAATCCACGGATAGCCTCTGGACTATAGAAATTTAACCGATACATACAACACAGTCAGATAAACTGAGAGATTTTGACGACAGTCTGTGAGTCTTGTTAGTGGTCACTTGCTTTAAGTTCAACTCTGGCTTGTCTTTTATATAATGTTATTTCAATGTCATCTTATGTTTTAAGTTCAGCTCTGGCGTGTATCTTAGAGATTTTGACTACAATCTATGAGTCTTGTGAGTAGTCACCTGTTTCAGGTTTTCAGTTCAACTCTGGCTTGTACATGTAAAGCTGAGAGATTTTGAGACAGTCTGCGAGTCTTGTTATATAGTAGTCACTTCCTTTCAGTTTAACTCTGGCTTGATTTGTATAATGTTATTTCAATGTTATCTTAGACTAATGTTTCATGTTCCTTTTCTAAATGTTTATTGTGTGATCACAGTGGAAACATGCTTTACATTTTAAGCTAACACCACCATATATATTCTGTAGTAATAATATCTTCAGACTTACCTTCTCCTAATGCTGATATCAAGTCGACACCACCATAATACATTCTGTAGTAGATACCAAAATCTTGGCCTTGTTTCCTAGACAACCTATATGCTGGTGTAACTCTACATACACATATTAATGACTTTAGTAACAGTGCCATTTTATTGTAAACTGCATAGTGAACTTTGGCTTGGGAATCACTACGTTCATTAATACCTAAACACCAGGTTTCTAATATCATACCATCCCCCTGTAAAATAAAGAATATAGATTTAGAAATAGATATAGAGATTTCAATATATGATTAATTTTATTTAGCCAAATACAAACTTGTGTAACTCAGCTGTATGGTTACCTGTGTACGGTACATAATCTGTGAGCTACGCCATGATGAGGCGCCTCACATCGGTCGACATAACTTATCTTAGTTCTTACAGTCTATGCAGTACCCTACATGTACATACAGGAACAAACCAGTGTACTAAGGAATAATTGAAATTGAAATTTATTCCACCAGAAAAGAAAAAATATATACACAAACTTTGAAAGCAATGGGTAGAACATTTCTGGTGAGGGCCATGGAAATAGTTCGTAGGAACTAATCAATGTATTATTATTCAGTTTAGTTAAACTGAAGATTCCCTGTACGTACAGACCTGGTTAATCCCCTTCCTTCCAACTATGGTACTTGTTCAAAGTAATACCCACTTGGGAGAAAGATGATTAAGCCTTAAGATTAATAATGTGACTCAGCCAGCACTATTCAAACACACTACAAAGAACTACATACATCTGTCATCATACCCATTTCTCACTGTTTGAATATACAATGTACCTCAATATTTATGACTTAACAACTGGAAAGCCTATATTTTTTTTCTTGCCTTAACTTGGCTTGGAGTTTATTTTTGTATGACCCCCCAGAATGAATGGAGAGAATTACTTGAAGTTGGGCTGGGGTTTTAAAAACCATACATATCTGTGCAATATTTGTGTACTTACTTCTGACGTTTTCAGTGATATTTCAACACATAATGAATTACCAATTGATGGTAATTGGTTTGATATGTGCTTCTTTGCTTCTGATAGTACTTCTGGATTATCTTTGATTGCAAGATTGAACTGGAGAAAAACAAACATTTCCTTTTTTAACATCTACCGACACAGCCAAATAATTGTTAACTATTAGTATAATTCACAAAAAATATTCTGTCATATCAGTTACATGATGTTTTTCTAAAACTCTGTTAACAAGTCAGTTGAAGAAAACTAGGTACCACTCTTTCTACCGTAACAAACTACAGTATATTTGTATTATGGTGAACCCTAAGGGCCTTTTCATTTCCCTGTTTCTCATGACCCAACTAACCCTGTATTTCTTTATTCAACAAAATTATTTTAAAAAATTGTCACCTTCTATGGTTCATCCATACCCAAAAGAATACAATGTCACTGATAGGAAGACGACAATACAAAAATTGTGTATTTGATTGAAATTTTTCAGTTAATACTGAAATATGGGCCTCTTGTAGAATGAATAGTCCATAGCTCCCTTCTGACTATAATTGTCATTTTTATAGCATCCAAAGTATAAAAGTAGAAAAGTTAAGAATTAAGAAGCATCATAAGCATGCACATACTTTCCAACCTATTATTTTAAGTGATACGAGAAATATAAAATAACAAGTGATTTTCTTAGATTTAACTTACCCAATCAGAACCTGTTGACTGTGGTTTTGATTTGGTGTTGATTTTATCACCTAGTCTTGATTGCACTATAACTTGAATTGACTGGAACAGAGAAATCAAAATATGCATTATTGTACAGTTACTCACACCCAGGGGATGACTGAGAGTCACTGGCTTTATGTACAGTTACTCACACCCAGGGGATGACTGAGAGTCACTGGCTTTATGTACAGTTACTCACACCCAGGGGATGACTGAGAGTCACTGGCTTTATGTACAGTTACTCACACCCAGTGGATGACTTTATATATGTGTATGTGTAACATACTAACATTGTAACAACTAAGTTACTTGGTGGCTTCACCATCAAGAATGCTCAGATGCACTTTAGTGCTCATTCAAAAAAAATGCATGATATTGAAAACTGTCAATCACAGGATTTTGAGTTGTAATTGAAGTATGTATATATGTGATTATATACTTTTCATGAATAATAATAATAATGATATTATAAACATTTACAATACAGCTTCATATATGTCATAATCAGTGTGCCCTTTAAGCCAATTTAACGTGTCACTGACACACACAATTTCAAGTGACACACCAAAAATTGGTGTTTACTTATCTCTTACTATGTGGTGACTCACAAAAAATCCCAGGGTGTTTTTCATTTTGACTCACAACAACAAAATTTAGCTATCATTAGAGGGCATGCTGGTCATAATGTACATGTACATGTACATACATTATGCTATTTTTGTTTCTTAACTGTTGGTGGAAGATGAAAATTGTGTTCCTTATTAAAATACATGTATTCTAGCTAATACATTTATGAAGCAAATTTAGGAGTTCATATTATAATTACAAACACTTTGTACCTAGATAAATCCTAATACTTCACATATGTTTGTACATACAAAATGTAGTTATATATCACGACCTTCGAGAACAAACAGTGCACTGTATGCTCAAAATACTATTTTAGAATCAAAGAGAGTGAAAATATTTTAATTACAGCATCATTATCTAATTGTATGATTTTTATTTTGGAAAAGATTTTTGATGGATTGTTTTTAAGTATGTATTGTAATGAATCTTTTTGTGTTTTGTGCAATTTTTTAATGTATGAGCTGGTTCTGGAAATAAATCATCATTATATTATCATATAAATTGAGCATTGGCAACATCTGTTAGTATTCCATACATCATTATTTCTGAAACTACATGTACATCTGTTATGTCGCAACGTTATGCAATAACACTAGGTTACTTCACTACTATTGTTTATCCCCTGGCTCAGCTTCCCTGGGTCGACACTCACTTTCGAAACTAACTTATAAGTGGGAATTGACATCAAAATTCATATGAAGAGGTCACGTGAATTAAATCCTGATTCAAAACCGTGTCATTCAGTCATTTCGTAGAGTACTGTTCAATGATTCAATATAGATCGGTCAGTGACCTTGGGGAATCATCTGTTGTTGCCAATATTGTAATGTGTTTTTCTATGATGCAAACAGCAGACCCTCACAGGAAGTACGGGCAAAATGTTATTCTTCATGTCAAACGATGGACAGAAAATATCTCTGACGAGGGTAACCTCGATGGAAATTTTGATAGAAAATCTTCGAACCTACCTTCAAAGTAAGAAATTTTGTAAATTTGTCTAAGTCCTTCTTGTCTTGTGCTGTAATTTTGGCTTCCGCTGCCATAATTTCCAACAAATTGTAACCTTAACACACGTAAATGTCCGTATCCACTCCTTCCTCGTCTACCATAGTCGTTTACACTAATTAAGTCAATGAAAAATGACACTTTTCACACGAATTTTGTTTTCGCCAAAAATGTATCAGCCAGCTCCGTCCATCTTGTTTTGGTATGACGTCATGGCCCGAATGAACACTTCCCAGAAACCAATGCGGTTTGATGTACTTGAATATTTGCCAAGGAAAGTGTTTCTCGCGCTATGTTGCCTGTATCATTTGAGGAAAATCTCGATAGCTTTATTCGATAAATCCACGATAATCTTCAAAATCTACCACGTAAATTCGCAAAGCATGAAATCAGCTTTTCATAAAGACCGTCCGTGCGCACGCGTACTCGTATTCAGAGCGGCCATTTTGAAAGAAAATCAAAAACAAGGACAAGTATGATGTAAGAGATAATGACGAATGCCCCGGAAAAGCAGCTTGCCACTGTATATTCTGTCAATTATGTGATATAATTTCAAAATTTGCTTGGTATAAAATGAGTTCAAACAATGAAAGTTTCCTACACAACCTTCTTAAACGAGAAGTCGGGCTTTTCAGTGGTAGAAACCAAGGACTGCTGTATCGTTTCGCGGAAGACAAAGCTGCCATTTTCTCGACTGATAACAAAGTATGTTTTAGTATTGTTATTGTCTGTTTACAGATTTGTCGTCATTGTGATAATGTACTCTTTGGACTACACTGAGAATAATAGGGCTTTGTTTGACTAGCCTTGACCCACATATTCTATGATAACGCATTGAGGTCAGCTGTGATGACGTAATCGAAACGTTGAATCGTAAACAACTACATGTGTAGTAAGTTTCAGTTGCTCTCAACATGAATGTATTAGGGAGAGCTCTCAATGGTATTACTACTAGTAGTAGTAGTAATAGTAGTAGTAGTAGTAGTAATAATACTACTACTACTATAGTACTACTACTACTGCAACTACTACTACTACTACTACACTACTACTACTACTACTACTACCACCACCACCACCACCACTACTACTACTAATACCAATACTACTATAAAACTACTACTACTACTACTACTACATGTGTACTGAGTTTCGGTTGCTCTCAACATGGATGTATTAGGGAGAGCTCTCAATGGTATTACTAGTAGTATATAGTAGTAGTAGTAGTAGTAGTAGTAGTAGTAGTAGTAGTAGTAGTAATACTACTATAGTACTACTACTACTACTACTACTACTACTACTACTACTACTACCACCACCACCACCATTACTAATAATAATACCAATACTACTATAAAACTACTACTACTACTACTACTACTACTGCTACCACCACTACTACTACTGCACTACTACTACTACAATTACATTTATCTAACCGAAAGTTTAGACTTTCGTATAAAACTTATTTTGTTATTTTTAGCTAACTATTATTACGCTAGGTTATATACTTACTAGTTTGTATTAGTACCAAAAACGTATTACCGAAAATCCAATGAAGAAATGTAGTTTTCTTAACGGATGCAATAAAGATTCTATTCTATTCTATATTAGCAGCAACTAAGTTGACATCATTTGTGAACCAACAACAAATAATTTCAGAATAGCGAGTCATAGTACTTATGATAAGAACTCTGAGCACCATCTTGATAAAATAAAAATTATTCCCAAACCTCATTATTCTCTGCAAAAATTGAAAACAAAGCAAAACAAAAGGTCAAGATAAAGGTCAAGGTCTGACCACAGTCCATCTGTGATATAGAGCATGTATGGATGTCTTATCCATGGCCAACACCAATCCAATGGTGCTTCCTATTTTATCTCAAACTAACAACTACAAACTGGTGTGTAAGCCCACTCATGCAAACAGTTCTAGGGCTAATACTGTATTATCGCACTTATACTGTTTATCTATTTTTGCTTTCTCTAGCCATGCGATATTGGGGGTCAACCGAGGTCAACCTTTCTCATGTCCTTCAGCCCAGATGGCAACCTCATGGCATCCAATCACGGGGACCATAATGTCCACGTTACAGATGTAAGAACAGGAGAAATTATTCACTCTTTGATTGGCCATCCTAGAACTCCATGGTCTGTGACCTTTCATCCAACATCCAATGAAATCTTGGCATCAGGGTGTCTTAGCGGAGAAGTCAGGGTATGGGATTTACATGTAAGTTATGATTTCATCTCCTAACTGTTCAAAGGCAGAGACAGTAGACTTGCAGGGCTTATCACCACTACATACAGTACACTTGTAGGACTTCAGTCATCACCACTCCATACAGTACACTTGTAGGGCTTCAGTTATCACCACTCCATACAGTACACTTGTAGGACTTCAGTCATCACCACTCCATACAGTACATTTGTAGGGCTACAGTGATCACCACTCCATAAAGTACACTTGTAGTGGGCTTCAGTCATCATCACTCCATACAGTACACTTGTAGGGCTTCAGTCATCACCACTCCATACAGTACACTTGTAGGTCTTCAGTTATCGCCCCTCCATACAGTACACTTGTAGGGCTTCAGTCATCACCAATCCATACAGTACACTTGTAGAACTTCAGTCATCACCACTCCATACAGTACACTTGTAGGGCTTCAGTCATCACCACTCCATACAGTACACTTGTAGGGCTTCAGTCATCACCACTCCATACAGTACACTTGTAGGACTTCAGACATCTCCATACAGTACATTTGTAGGGCTACAGTGATCACCACTCCATAAAGTACACTTGTAGTGGGCTTCAGTCATCACCACTTCATACAGTACACTTGTAGGACTTCAGTCATCACCACTCCATACAGTACACTTGTAGGACTTCAGTCATCACCACTCCATACAGTACACTTGTAGGGCTTCAGTCATCACCACTCCATACAGTACACTTGTAGGGTGTCAGTCATCACCACTCCATACAGTACACTTGTAGGACTTCAGTCATCACCACTCCATACAGTACACTTGTAGGACTTCAGACATCTCCATACAGTACACTTGTAGGGCTTCAGTTATCACCACTCCATACAGTACACTTGTAGGGCTTCAGTCATCACCACTCCATACAGTACACTTGTAGGGCTTCAGTCATCACCACTCCATACAATTACACTTATAGGGCTTCAGTCATCACCACTACATACAAATACACTTATAGGGCTTCAGTCATCACCACTCCATACAATTACACTTATGTGGCTGAAGTCATCACCAATCCATACAGTACACTTGTAGGGCTTCAGTCATCACTATTCCACAGAATACACTTCTGGGGCTTCAGTCACTTCTACCTCTACAATACATTTGCACGTCTTCTAATTTACAAGACTTAGTGTATCATCTTATTCTCTCAACAGGGTGGTAGTGAAAGTTGGAGAAATGACAATGATGTTGCCATTGCATCATTAAGTTTTCATCCAACAGACCAAGTACTAGCTATAGCATCAGATAATAGAATTTACCTTTGGGACTGGAGTCAACCAGCTCCTTTTACATACGTTAAAACTGCAAGTGCCAAGGAAAAAGTCAGGTGAGTAATAGTTAAATGAAACCGACATTTCCTCTCTCCTTATGATTGTGTAGAATGATAGAACAGAAGCTGCTATATGACTACTTAATCCTATATGCTAGCAGAGGTGGTCATGGAATGTATGCTGTCTGTGGGATTTTAGGAAGTGTAGATGGCACTTGTTCCAATAGGTTATTTTCAGGTGTGATAACTGTAAAGTGCTCTGAGCACAGTGTGGCAAATTGATATAAACATTTATTTTTTATTATAATTATTGTTGTGGGCTTTAATATTTCCATTATCATTAAAATCCACTATGGAGATTAAGATTTTTCTGTTAGAACATGAATGTACAACACCTTCCTGTGGTGATGTGAGAAATTCCTAGACAATAACAGCTGAAGAAGAGCTGAATAAGTTAGTCAAAATATACTAGGTCAATTATTTATACTCTGAGCTTGGAACTAATACAATATATGATTCCAGAGCAAGGAAACAACATTTTTTATTGTATGACTTCACGGTTTTGTTTGGTTTTGTTCTAGACTTGTTCAGTTTGATCCACTTGGACATAACATATTGACTGGTATTGCCAATGTAGTATCGTCAGACAATAATGATGGTGATAACAATGAGAACAATGCAGATGAAGAGGATGATGATGATGATGATGAAGATGATGATGATGATGACGTTGATGAAGACTTAAATATTTCCCTACCTAGGTGAGTTGTCCAAACATTTTGTCAGAACACCGGTCATTATTATAGTACTGGCAGCTTAAGTGTCACTTTACAACTGGGCTAGTGTGAGTCTGCTTCAGTATGAGGGGCAGCTCTTACAAACAATCCATCAGAACTGTGCAGGAAAAAATATTTTGATGACATTTATTTACAAACAATTTTTCAGTCATCTCAGAAAACTTATACATGTTATTCAAAGTATTTTCCTTTCGTTCAGCCTAGGAAAATACGAGTGACCTAAGGTGCCTCTGTCACTACGAGTCACTAATATCGTAGTGACAAACCTTTAGTATTTCCTGGCTGAATGAAGAAAAATATTGGACAATAACACAATTATACCAGCGCCAGTAATATCAAAGAAAAATTGGAGATAATAATGGACAATTTTGAACATTTTGACTCATATTTCAAACACAGCAAACCCAGTGACGTAGACGCACATTGTCGTGTCATAGACGTGCGTTGTTGTGAGGTAGAATGACCAGAGTATATATTCCATATTTTTTGTTCAACTTGGCTCATGCATGGTATAATAATTAGATATTCCCCAATATTTTCCTTTGGTCAGCTGTGGAAAGTACAAGTGATCTAAGGGGCCTTGTCACTTTGAGTCAGAGACAAGAAGTCACAAAACCCTTACCATCATTAGTATTTTCTGACTAGTGCAAGTGACCTAAGGGGCCTTGTCACTTTGAGTCCAAGGTGAGAAGTCACAAAACCCTTACCATCATGAGTATTTTCTGACTAGTGCAAGTGACCTAAGGGGCCTTGTCACTTTGAGTCAAATGTGAGAAGTCACAAAACCCTTACCATCATGAGTATTTTCTGACTAGTGCAACTACAAGTGACCTAAGGGGCCTTGTCACTTTGAGTCAAAGACGAGAAGTCACAAAACCCTTACCATCATGACTGACTGAATAAAAACAAATGTTAAAGAATGATATCGTTATACCTATACAAGCATAATTTATGAAAAATTAGGAGGAATAGTAACTTGGAAAAATTTGATTCCTATTTTGAGCTCCACAGAGTAAATGACATAGACAAGCACAGTCATGATATTGGAATGGATGACCAGGATATAAATCCCACAGTTTTTTCTTCAAATGTGTGAGGCAAAGGCTACCGGTGGCTGGCATGTGTTGTTATGCGAAATCTTTCATACCAGCAGCAATCAGGCTTTTTAATGCCAATTTTAAGCGTGCTACTTAAACCATTTCCACTGGTTTTTATTGTATTCAACTTTTTATCAGACCTTACTTTATCTGTCATGTGCAATATTTCTGCAGGACTGTAAATATTTATTGAGTTATTAAGTTATTTATGTTTTCATTTTTAGTTTGTAAGTTGTATCTTCATATTTATCACTGTTATTGTACATTTTGTACAGCAGGTGTTATGAATACCCTTTTAGGAATTTAATATATTATTATCTTATCTTATCTTATCTTATCTTATCTTATCTTTAAATTTTCTTGCATGCAGTCTGATTTGTATTTGGTATAATTTGTCTTTGTAGGGATCCTACTGAAAGAGATCCAAGTGAATTCCCAAACACAGAGGGAGATAGACGTATTGTGAGACGACTTCGACTTCAGTTGACACGGCAACCAGATGCAGCCGTTGACCCAAGGGCAGTAGCCAATGCAGTTTTTAATGACCCGACTAATTTAGATTCACCGTCTCCTGAAGGCAGGCCAAACTGGTCACGTAACCCACAACAGCATCTGTTATTGGATTCACATCGAATACATCATCCAATAAGAAATCAGGATTCTGCATTATCTGGTACCTCAGACACCATTGGTCATAGTGGTGTGCAACCAGGTGTTCTGAGCAGACCGACCAATACTGCAGAAGGTACAAGTATAGGAAATTTCACAACTGTTGTTGGTCAGAGAAGTGATAATTTTGAAATTGCAGGAAATAGAACAGAGGCTGTCAGAACACTGCCAATGATGCCAGTGTCACACCCACATTTGGCAGCTGTCAATCTGCCGGCTATGTCTGTATCAAGCCCACATGCGGCAGCTGTGAATCCAAGCACTACTGAGAATAGAAACCAACTCGGAAGTACAAGTGAGCATTTTACACATGTTCAGCATTCAACAAACATTGAAGTAGGCTCTTTGCAGTCTCAACTTCGGACAGAGAGCAGAAACTCTGAAAGTAGGGCATCAGAAAACAGAAACAGTGGCAATCAGGAACCTGAGAACCCATCAGTGAGAATACATGTAGATTTAAGTAGATCTCCGCTGGAGCGGAGAAGAAGCACACCATATTCTTTTGCAGAATCAAGGTTAGACAGCGAGGAAAGAAACATTACAGTTCATGAAAGACAAGAAACGGGACATCCGTCTACTGAAAGGACAATAGACAGGGAACATATTGGTGTTCATTCACCACGGCAAAGTCCAAGCCATCCACGAGTGAATATTTCAATTGTAGTGTCACGAAACAGGTCACCCAGACCTCGTGTTGAAGTATCAGGAACAAGTGGTGGGGAAGGGTCATCTCACTTCAGGAGTTCAGGTAAGGGAAATATATCCTGAGTGTCTTAGTAATGGTTGTCAATTCGTGAAATGTTGATACCTTTTTTTTCTCTTTTTTTTTTTGTAAATGTTTTATTTCGAGAGAGACAACTTACACTGTTACAGCAACATAAGTGCAAAAATAAGACACAGCACCATTAGGAACATCCAAAACAAATAGATAATGTTGACACCTTTATAGGATACTTAACTCACAAAACTTTACAAATGTAACTCATACGATAAAGCCATTGGCAGCCATTTTTATTAAACCTAATATTGTATAAAATAGTGTGCTTGAGTGAAAGGGGCACAAGCTAAGTTTATAATTGTTTAGGCGTAGTTTTTACTGCATATTTTAAATTAAAAGGTACTCACATTATTGCACCTCCTGAAGCACACTTAAGTACCACTTGCAATTGACTAAGCTCAAAAAAATGGTGTTAATTAACTCACAAACAATCCGAGGACATTATTTATGATACACTTGGAGCTGATTCAGATTTTTCAAACAGCAGAACCAGTGAGATAGACACAGTTCATGACATAGACGCGCGTTATCATAACATACATGTAGACGTGCGTTGTCATGTCATAGGTGCTTGTTGTCATGATATAGACACACGTTGTCATAACATAGACGCATGTTGTCATTGTCGTGACATAGATACACGTTGTGACAGTCATTGTCGTGACATCGATACACATTGTGACAGTCATTGTCGTGACATAGACGCACGGTGTCATTGTCGTGACATAGATACACGTTGTGACAGTCATTGTCGTGACATAGATGCACGTTGTCGCTGTCATGACATAGACGTGCATTGTCGTGACGTGGAACAACCAGAGTGTACATGTATATTTCATATTTTTTGTTCAACTTGGCTCATTCATGGTATAATGTAGGGTATTTCATATTCGGTGTGAATAAGAAATAACCAACAACATAAATTATAGAGGTCGTGACCCTTTAATACCTGAATGGGACCTACATAGACATTGTGACAGTAAATATAACCCTTGCTTTGCCCTATCAGAATCTTCATCAGGTGCCAGGACTTTTGCTGTAAGGACATTCCGAAGAGCCCCGCTGAGAGCCACTCGGCTAAATCTCGCACAGCAGCGTCGATCTATGTCAGATGACTCCACCACATCATCACCACTTGGAGATATACGCAGAGCTAGACTTACAAGATTTGGTTTTCAGAGAGGCACTGAAAGGTAAGCAAATAGCTAATAGCAGTTTTAGCCCCAAAAGGACAAAAATCAGATGGTCTGTAAGAATGCTTACTAAGTACAGGAAACAATTAGTGTTGTCTGTGTTTATTGTTTTCCTGGAGAAGACGACTCTTTTCTCTCTTCTTAACTTTTGGGAAAAATTTGTTGTGCACTGTTTGAAAATGTTATTGTTGTTTTGATAATTGGGTACTACAAGAAAAAAAATTAGTGTTGTCTTTGTGGATTACTACAGGAAAAATGTTGTGTTGTTATTGTAGATTTTTACTACAGGAAAAATATGTCTTTGTTGATTGGTTACTGCAAGGAACATGTATGGTCTTTGTTAATTGCTCACTACAGGAGTCGTCTTCAACATTTCCACCACCACCACCACCATAATCTACATCACCATCATAATCTCCATCAACATTACTCCATCAGTATCTTTGATGACACTAACAGACCATCACCTGCACTACACTCAGCCATCAACAGAGCTATAGCCGGTGCATTTGCTGGTAGTGGAGAGACGGCAGTGGCCAGCA